>NC_052614.1:24908300-25181327 GCF_016545825.1 Eucalyptus grandis | reverse complement strand
AATTAATTCAATCTTAAGTCATTCAATTATGTCAATTTAGTCATAAACATTTTGATGATTTGTGAATTTAGTCATTTTGACAAATTTTAACTAGAAATCACTAAGGTTGTCCTATATGGCGCTAGCACTGATATCAATATTTTTTTCATTTTTTCCTCATCAGTCAAGAAGAGGAAAATTTCAAAAAATAATAATAAAAAATTTACTCATGTCAACTTACCACGTATGATGGCTGGTTTCTACAATAGCAATTTCCGACCAATATTGCCCGGGAGGACTATATTAACAATTTGTGAAAATATTTATGATTAAATTGGTATAATTGAAAGGTTTAGAATCGAACCGACTGTCATATAATAGATTTATGATTTTTTAGATAATTTTTCCAATCAACGACAATTGTGCATCTCAAGAGTTGGCATTGTCAACGCCCGAATACTTTGGGGGCAAATCATGTGAATGGGAGCCCTGTGTAAAGTTGCTAGTCAAGTTCTCTGCTTTGAAGATGATGATGATGATGCTTATGGATAGATTAGGTGGGGTCTGAAATTTTCAATTGCTTAGTTACCACACACAAGCGGTATTATCCAGTTAGAAAAAGCGTGTGACAAAGTTTCTTGCCTTGTACCCGATGTGATAATAATGGATGAGGCAAGAACCGTGACGTGGCACGTCATTGTCCAGCTCAGCTGACTCGTTCTTCCACAGTGGACTTTTCGCAATCATCAATACCTAATCTGGATTCTGAGGCTTAAACCATAAGCAGCTATTTTCCTCAGATTTCAGCATGATCCACACGTTTTTTCTAATCTGATTTGACATTTTAGGATTTCTATCGTAAATTCGTTAAAAGGCCCATGTTTAATTCAAGGCCCAGCAGTTGCAGCCTCAACTCAACCCGGGGCAACCCTCTTGAATCTCAATCTTTTGCCCATCGTTTCTGGAAGCAGACCAGCAATTCTTGTTACCATAGTTAATATCAATTTCTGATATTTCCACGTTGTCTCAATAAGCCGGTGTTGGTTTCTAATAAGCCACGGCGCGTTCAAGAGTTTCGAGTGATATTCGACTCAAGTGATGTTCAAGTCGTGTTCAAGTCGTGTAGTGTCACCCGTGCTAAACACCTTGAAAGCATTAGCATTTACAAGAAAGAAAAGTTCAGACTCCTATCAAGGTAACAGCTGACAGTAGAGAGAAACTTGGTGTCTGCTCCACAAATCACTTCTTCACAGAGAGAGAGAGAGAGAGAGTAAATGTGAGAGACACTTTTGCAAAATTTGTTGGAACCTATAATTGATCATATGAAGAACTATTAAAAAAAAGCAGGCATGGCAGTTTAACTGTTACTCCCATTGGACCAGACACCAATCTAATTACCCCCTCCGTCCAGCTATCTATCAATTACAACAGCCCTTTCAACAGCAACTCATCCCAACAGTCCCGCCAGTCAAAATGCCAAATAAATTCCACTCTCAGAAAATCATCATCCCTCCACTTTCAATGCAAAACAGATCCCAGGTGGATAGGGTAGGGCATCCCGCAATGACTCCAGGGCTCTACTTGTGACTGAACCAGGGAGCCATTGCACCGTTGACGTGCCCGTTGCTGTGGTGCATCCCTACGCCAATGGGCATGATGGAAGGGGGAAGCCCCACCACCACTTGAGGGGGCGCGTTCGGATACAACCCGTGATTGTGCGGCGGTAGCGTGTGGGTACTCATGATAGGACTGCTAAGAAGGCTGCCCTTACGTTGTTGCTGAATGGCGTGGATCTGCCTAAGCCCTTCTTCATGAATGCACGAGATCGTCTCCAACTCTGTCATTGAAAGTGCATCCAGACCAGCACCGTACAGAGGAGCATGCCTAGACATTTCTTCCCGGAGTTGAGTATCGAGTGATTGGATATATTCCTGCAAAGAGGAGGTGAAATCTAAGCAACAAAGAAAGAGAGGGACGACCCAAATTAATACTAAAGCATATGCTTGAATGAGAGTAGTTGGCACAAACCTGGTAGGCCTCCAATCGTGCTTGCATATCATTGATACGTTCTTTATATTCAGCAATCTGCTCCTCCTTTTTTCGCTTTTCTCCTTCAGTTTGTCCCACTGTTTCTCTCAATCTTCTAATCTCGTCCTCAAGGGACTGCTGAATCTCTTCTCCAGTCACATTTTCCATCTCGTACCGCTTCGGCTCTTCATCAGATCTTTTCCTCCCAGCTGCCGCAATCTTCAGCCTTACAGCAAGGGCGTCCTTTTCCTTTACCACTTTCTGTTCCATTCACATATTTTGGTTCAAAAGACATCAATTAGCATTTTCCCTAAGGCAGGAAAAATGGGGATAAATCCAATTCATCCAAAGCAATTTCCCATGCAATCTTCTGGAAAAACAGTTGCCAATAGATAATTTTTTTTCCCCTTCTTGGAGAGATGTAGGCAACACATATAAACCAAAACCAAGACCTCTTGAGACTTAGTAAGAGAAGCCATCACTAAGCCAAATCCTTACTCCCTCACATGGGAAATGCAGCGTTTAGAAAAGCACATGTTCACATGAAAAGAAAGCAAAAGAACTTGATTAAGGATAAATCAAGCGACAGAAGCAGTGACAGATAACCTCCAATTCTTCACTATGACGAGTCTCTGCATCATGAAGACGATCTTGAAGGGCCTTCTTCTCAGAAGTGAGCTTTGCAATTTCCTCCACTCTCTCAGAGTGAACCCTCTCAAGCTGGTTCTCTAGGTCCCGGACTTGTTCAGGTAATTCTTTCTTTTCTCGTGCAAAACGATCCATCTCAGCCTCCATCTCAGACTGCCAATTACAGAAAGTGTCAAACAAAAACTTGCCACGAAGAATCGACACACCACGTCAAAGCAATCGCATACCTAGGTCAAGAAGTAAAACAAATTAGTTACCGCGTGGCGTCGGACACGCGTGTATTCCTCGGAGAAGCTGCGATCATAAGAAATGGGAAGAGCTAAATTAATCCAGCTTTAACTCATAAAAGCGTATGATATTCACTTATTCATTGAAGCTAAAGCAGCGACTTACACTGGCAAAATGGGAGCAAAAAGTAGAACCACTCAAAAAGCAACCCAATCTTCGCTTTCTCTTTTTCACACACACACACACACACACACACACACACACACACACAAATGTCAGGAAAAGCTGAAAAGAACATGAAACAATTGCCCAAGACGAAGAAAAACACCAAAACTAGCAGTCTCGATGAAAACCCAGAAGCCACAATCTTCACAGAAAGCCAACAGGTCGGTTCAACAGCCCATTTCGCAGAACAAGATCTCATCGCGAGAAAACCCACCGCCCCCATCCCGGAGGTAACCCAAGAAAAGAAGAGAAAAAGTCCACGCCTTCACGCGTTGACTCGACAAGAAACGCAATAACACAGGAGGGGAAAACGCGAAAAGAGCGGAGCTCACGAGATTGGCGTTGTTCCCGCGAGCCCAATCAACGCGGAACGAGTGCTACCCAGAAGACCCAGAAGGTAAAAAAACACGACGACTTCGACGATGGAGAGATGGAAGAAATAGAGAGAGAGAGAGAGAGAGAAAATCAGAACCTGCCACGGCCAAATTGCAGCGCGGGATCCGATCGGTTGGAGAATCTGTCCTCGGCGCAGGAGCTTTCAATGCATCCCCACTTCACTCATTCTCTCTCTCTCTCTCTCTCTCTCTCTCTATATCTGCGAATTGTGGCTGTGGAGGGAATCGGAGGAGAAGAAGAACAACGACGTTGTCCCTGGCTCCGCTGTTCAGGCCAAATGACAAAGGAACAAGAGAGAGAAATGGATCTTTCTAAGGCGGTGGTGGATGCTGCGGGATACGTCTCTGCTGACAGTGACAGATTTTGGCATGTTGGTCCAATTTTTAAATGAGAACATGAAGAAGTGTTTCTTTTTCTTAAAAGAGTTATTATTAAAAAAAAATCATGAATTGATAAATTTATGATAAATTTACTTTTACATAAATTTTCGTCAAATGTGATGATTGACAAATTTATTAATTTGAGATTTTACCTTCGTTTGTTAGTTTATGATTTTTTGTGATATTTATTGAACTTAGAATGCTAATGGTATGTGAGGTAGTGGGAGGAAAGAAGTGCGGAAAAGAAAATGAAATAAATTTGGGACCGGGGTTTGGGGTGAATCCTGAGATGACTTTTTTTTTATTGGAAAAATAAATAAATGAGATAAAAAAATAATTTTGTAAAATAAAAGTATTGAATATTGAATAATGATCAATTTTGGTCATTATATAACATTATGACTTATTTGAATAAATTTATTCTATTTTTTATTAGTCATTAATTTTATTAATAACTTTTGTTAAAGTTAAAAACATGTCTTCAAACATAGATATGCATTAATTACGAATATGTCTTTCGAATTTTCAATAAATAGATTTATTAATAATATTATTATAAATTCATTGAAGATTCTTTTTATTATTTATTTTTTTGTAAATTTGAATCAATTAATTAAAAATAAGAATATTCATTTAATACAATGTGCCTTAACGTGTCGGATTCTTTATTTTTGAGAAATGGTTTGTCGACGTATTGTGTCGTGTTGTATCGTGTCGTGTCGTATATCCGCATCGCGTGTTCGTGTCGTCGATGCTATAATGTAATTGAACCTTCGGCCACATCCATTCCTCCTGCCAGATTTTTTCGAAATGGACAAATCCTGATTCCCTATGCCTTCGGCCACATTCATCGAACCTACCCTTTGATTGCAACGTCGGATCATGCCGACTAGACGCGTGATTAGGAATTTCAAGAAACTGGTCATGCTGAACGTAACTTCCTTACGGCATATCCCAATGCAAATCTTTCAAATAGAGGTATTAATGAATTGGGACAATAATTTTTTATCGTTAATTTAATATGCAATATTGTTCTTAAATGTTTAATTTGTTCAATGTTGTTTATGAACTATTCATAAATGTTGGATGTTTTCCTTCATCTTACTCAAATGACAAACCGGACTTCATTGGATGGAATGGATTATTATGAAGATGAGTTAATATGTCTATCCTTGTATCCATCTACTTTTAAAAAAGAGAAATAAAATTATAGCGTTGATATATCCATCTTTATTTTGGATTATCATATCTTGATTTCAGGTAAATATTTTACATGGGTAGTTTAGGTGTTTTTTTTTTTTAATCCACCATTCCGAATTAACGGATTAATAGCCATATCAACATATTTTATTAACTTGAATTAACGGAAATAACAATATTATAATTTATGGGCTATATTAATTATTTGTCAATTGTTGATGGATCATATTGAATGAATTAAAAATTTTAGTCCAAAACTTAAGAATCATTTGTGTCATTTTCATTAATAAATTTAAGGTTTAGGTTCACTAAAAATCCTAAAATTTGTCACAAAGGTACAATTGAGTCATAAAATTTATAAAAGATACAACCAAGTACTAAAACTTATCAAATTAGTTCAATCGAGTTCTTCCATTAATTCCATCCAATCGACTAATGAAAAATGCCAACGTGGCGATGATGTGACTTTTCTAAAAGTATTTTTATACAAATTTAATTTAAATTATTTTTTAAGCTAATTTAAAAAGGTCAAAGTCTGATATAATAATCAAACGGCATTAACCCGCAAAATACAATCTCCGGAGCACCAGAGCGGCCGAAATTATCTTCAATGTTGAAAAGGGCAACTAGAAGAAATCGTAAGAGTAAATTCTTTTCACGAGCTTGATAAGGTCAAAGTCCAACGTGTCCGAAGGAAAACTTTGCAGTTCAATGGATGAGAGAGATCAGGATCTTTCCAAGTACTTTAGGGTGCGTTTGGAAACTGCTTTGGAAGGGGCTTTAGAGAGCTAAAGTCCTTTGAGCCAAAATGGAGGTGTTTAGGAACTACTTTGCAAGGGGCTTTGGGAGGATGCTGGCGTTTGCAAGGCTGAAAGCCTAATGCAGGTCCTAGGCAGCCTTGGGTTTTCAGCATTCATGGAATGTCTCATCACTGTTCACATGTGTACTGTTCATCTTCTTCTCCAGCGGCGCGGACAAGCTCGAGAGGCCGACGGTGGACTCGGCTGAGGTCGGCGAGGTCACGGCGACCGCTCGAGAGTCCTAGTGACCGCCCGCGAGTCGCATTGCCGCGACCCGCCTCTAGGTCGCACGACCTCGGTGCGCGACCTAGATCTGGGTTGCCGAGGTCACACCACCTCGGGGCGCGATGGCGGAGGTCACGCGACCTCGTGCACAACACGATCCGGGTCACCTGAGGTTATGCGATCTCACGGTGACCGGCACGACCCCATATCTAGTTGTCGTGGAGGTCGCGTGACCTTCGGCGACCAAATCTGGTCGCAGCGAGGTCGCACGACCGATCGGCGCAACCTAGATCTGGTCACCACGGGGTCGCGCGACCTCCATCGACCATATTTGCGTCGCGTCGATCGTCGCGAGGTCACGCAACCTCCGTCAAAGGGCCACCAAGGGTCGTCCGACCCTAGGCGACCCTTGCCGAAGGTCACCTGACCCTAGGCGACCCTCGCCGGTCGTCTTCGGGTCTCGCCAGCAGCCGCCTGCCTCTCGTGGCCTTTGTAAATGTAATATTTCCAAACACTTTTTTCCCAAAGCTACTTCAAAATGGACTATCAAAGTACAATTTATCAAATATTGTTTACATTTTGAAAAACCCCTTTTAATTCAAAGGCGTTTGCATTTTCTCAAAGGCTTTTTCCAAAAGCTTTCCCAAACGCACCCTTAGACTCGATGAAAGATGCATGAGATCAGGCTACAATTGTCACATGATGTGTCATTTTGGAGAGAACCAATGATTCGATTTAATTTCATAGATTGTGAGCATCGTGATGTAATTTTTTCCTCAAAAGTCTCTTGAAAAATTTAAATCAAATGGAGGGTAATTAGCATAACATATTTTAGCTCTATCGCAAAAGCGATTCATGTTGCTCCGACGAGAATGAACTATAGGTTAATTGTTTGAAAAGTCATAAAGCTATATTCGGCAATTAATTCAATCTTAAGTCGTTTAATTATGTCAATTTAGTCATAAACAATTTGATGATTTGTGAATTTAGTCATTTTGACCAATTTTAACTAGAAATCGCTAAGGTTGTCCTATGTGGCGCTAGTACTGATATCAATATTTTTTTCATTTTTTCCTCATCAGTCAAGAAGAGGAAAATTTTAAAAAAATAAATAAATAATTTACTCATGTCAACTTACCACGTATGATGGTTGGTTTCTACATAGCAATTTCCGACCAATATTGCCCGGGAGGACTATATTAACAATTCGTGAAAATATTTATGATTAAATTGGTATAATTGAAATGCTTAAAATCGAATGATGGTAATGGCCATATAATAGATTTATGATTTTTTAGATAATTTTTCTAATCAACGACAATTGTGCATCTCAAGAGTCGGCATTGTCAACGGCCGAATACTTCGGGGGGCAAATCATGTGAATGGGAGCTCTGTGTAAAGTTGCTAGTCAAGTTCTCTATTGTCTTTCGTGTTGTATGAATTTCAAGATGAGAAGATTTGAAGATGATGATGCTTATGGATAGATTCGGTGGGGTCTGAAATTTTCAATTGCTTAGTTACCACACACATGCGGGTATTATCCACTTAGAAAAAGCATGTGACGAAGTTTCTTGCCTTGTACCCGACGTGATAATGATGGATGAGGCAAGAACCATGACGTGACACGTCATTGTTCAGCTCAGCTGACTCGTTCTTCCACAGTGGACTTTTTGCAATCATCAATACCTAATCTGGATCCTGAGGCCTAAACCATAAGCAGCTATTTTCCTCAGATTTCAGCATGATCCACATGTTGTTTCTAATCTGATTTGACATTTTGGGATTTCTATCGTAGATTCGTTAAAAGGCCCGTGTTTTATTCAAGGCCCAGCAGTTGCGGCCTCGACTCAACCAGGGGCACCTCTCGTGGATCTCTTTTTTTGGCCCATCGTTTCTAGAAGCAGACCAGCAATTCTTGTTACTAGGGGTGAGCAGCGGTTTAGGGTCGACCACTGGACCGACCCCCGGGACCGGCCCAACCCCGCCGGCCCGGGGTCCGGTTCCCTGACGGCCGGCCCTGGCCCTAAAATTGGACCAACATCAGTTGCACGGCTTGGTCCCTCTGGCCCTAGAAGTTTTGGGTGGTCCAACCCGGACCAACCCCGTATATTATATTATATTATTTATAATTCTTTTATATATTCAAACCTAAGTAAAATGTCTATTATATTATATTATATTTAGATGTTCTATCAATAGTACTAATAGTAATTTCAATTTAAAACTTTTGTTAAGTATTAATTATGTGTCGTTTGTTTTGTTTTCAAGTGTTTAGAAGTTCAAGTGAATTAACAAGATGTGAAGTTATATATTCATGGTTTATATTAAGTATTTTGAACTTTTATGATTTAATTGTATTTTACTAATGAATTTCAGCTGCACTTTGCTTTTCAATTTGTGTCAAATGGTAGAAGTTTTTGAAGAGTAGAATAGTATTGCAGTTACTACGTTGATTTGCTAGTCAAGTGGTGTGAAGCTCATTTTTTGGTTGAGTAGACTCTATATGATCAAATGCTAGTCAAGTGGTGCGAAGCTCATTTTTTGGTTGAGTGGACTCTACATGATCAGGAAAACACTTTTGCATATGGTGTTATAAATATTAAAGATAGATGATTACAAGAACTTTCCATCGTGTCCCATATCTCGATGAGCGGTTAGCGGATACGAAATTTCTATTATTGTGTCATCTTAAATTTGCTAAATATGTATTAGTATTTTATAGTTTAGTTGCACAATACCGTATTGTTGATGGATGTATAATTTGAATTTGTAGGTTTGCTTTTTTAGGAAGTATAAAAATAAGACGAAAAAAATTATCGATCGGCTCGGGTTGACCTTTCGAACCGACCGAACCCATTGGGTCGGTCCGGTCCTTGGTCCTGTGCTCAATAGGGTCGGTCCTCGGTCCTAAAATGAGGACCGACACTGCACGGGGTTGGTCCAGGGTTGGGGGTGGCCCGGACCAACCCGGACCATGCTCACCCCTACTTGTTACCATGGTTCATATCAATTTCTGATATCTCCATGGTGTCTCAATAAGCCGGCGTTAGCTTCTAATAAGCCACGGCGCGTTCGAGAGTTTTGAGCGATACTGGAGTCGTGTGGTGTCACCTGTGCTAAACATCTTGAAAGCATTAGTATTTATAAGAAAGAAAAGTTTAGACTCTTATCAAGGTTAACAAATGACGGTTTTGAGAAATTGAGGCTACGCATGACAAAATTTCTGAAACAAATTGATTTCGGCTGGAAATCAATTTCTTAATTTCTATTCCTTGGACAAGTTTCTGAACAAAGAAACCTTTCGATAACGACTCAAAATTTATATTTCTCAAACAAAAATCCGTTTGATAGCAGAACAAAATTTCCTAGAAATCGATTAGATAACAACATAGGAAATCCTCAAATATAAAATAATAGTCGAAATAATACTAAAACAATATAGGAAATCTTCAAATATAAAATAATAGTCGAAATAATACTAATACATTACAAAAGTTAAAATACAATTTCATGGAATTTCCGGTATATTATTATCCCTTGCCATTTTATTAGCAATTGTTTTCCTAAGCGTATTTATTTGGTTTCCTCCTCGGTCAATGTATCGTTTGCAAGCTCATCTTGTGTAGGGTCGACAAGATCATGAAGCATGAATATATGGCGCATATACATCATTGTCATTTTATCAAAAACTAGTATTATATAAGATTATCAACAAAATAAAATTAATTGTGTAAAGGAATATATGAGAATTCTACCTTAAAGTAACGTTTATGGTTAAGAACCAATCGAGGGAAGGTTGATTTATTTTGATTCGAAATTGAATCGGGCTTCACTTGCTCATCCATAATTTCTTTATTGTTGCTCAATGAACCTTTAATGGCCTTTGCATAGCAAAGAGAGATTCTCTTGAATCTCTTGCATTTGAATTAAAATTCAAGATTGTGTAACAATCTAATTATTTTGATTTTGCAAAAATTTGAATCCATAAAAAATAAGGTTAAATTTCTAGCACGTTTTTATTCATCTATTACGTAAGCACTTTTTTTTCAATTGGCCATGTGCGTGCCTTTTCTAGGAGGAAAGAACCCCATTGTTTTTAAATAAGCATTTAAGAACTTTCGTCGTTTTTTAAAATTGGGTACCCATTCGATTGCATTTCGTCCTAAAGAGGAAGTTATAAAAAATGCAAAAAAAAATAAAATGCAAAAAAAAATAAAAATAAATAAACACGAGCAAAATAAGAAAAAGAAAATTAGCTTGATAATTTGTGAAGTTGTGGTTACGAGTGAATTAAGTTAAAGAAAGCACAAAGTTTCTTTTATATGGTTTGATTTCGTTTCGATTTCTATTTTAAACCGGTGTTTAAAATTTCTGGGGTCTTCGATTTCTTCAATTTCTATTTCTAGAATAAACTGTTTTAAATAAAGAAATCAAATTACGGTATCAAACGGATTTCAAAACCTATTCCTAACAGAGAAACAGAGAATCGGTAAACGTAAATTTTGTCATGCGCGCCCGAGTATCTGCTCCACAAATCACTTCTTCTTCTTCTTCTTCTTCTTCAGAGAGAGAGAGAGAGAGAGAGAGAGAGAGAGAGAGAGAGAATATGAGACACTTTTGCAAAATTTGTCGGAACTATAATTGATCATACGAAGAAATATTTAAAAAAAGCAGGCATGGCATTTTAACTGTCAGTCCCACAGGACTAGATACCAAATCTAATCCCCCCCCCCTTCTCCGTCCAGCTATCTATCAGTCACAACAGCCCTTTCACCAGCAACTCATCCGAACAGTCCCGCCAGTCAAAATGCAAAATAAATTCCACTCTCAGAAAATCATCATCCCTCCACTTTCAATGCAAAACAGATCCCAGGTGGATAGGGTAGGGCATCCCGCAATGACTCCAGGGCTCTCTACTTGTGATTGAACCAGGGACCCATCGCACCGTTGACGTGCCTGTTGCTGTGGTGCATCCCTACGCCATTGGGCATGACGGAAGGGGGAAGCCCCGCCGCCACTTGAGGGGGCGCGGTCCGATACAACCCCTGATTGTGCGGCGGTAGCATGTGGGGACTCACAATAGGACAGCTAAGATGGCTGCCCTTACGTAGTTGCTGAATGGCGTGGATCTGCCTAAGCCCTTTTTCATGAATGCGCGAGATCGTCTCCAACTCTGTCATTGAAAGTGCATCCAGACCAGCACCGTACAGAGGAGCATGCCTAGACATTTCTTCCCGGAGTTGAGTATCGAGTGATTGGATATATTCCTGCAGAGAGGAGGTGAAATCTACGCAACAAAGAGAAAGCAGGACAACCCAAATTAATACTAAAGCATATGCTTGAATGAGTTGTTGGCACAAACCTGGTAGGCCTCCAATCGTGCTTGCATACCATGAATACGTTCTTCATATTCAGCAATCCGCTCCTCCTTTTTCCGCTTTTCTCCTTCAGTTTGTCCCACTGTTTGTCTCAATCTTCTAATCTCGTCCTCAAGGGACTGCCGAATCTCTTCTCTGGTCACATTTTCCGTCGCATACCGCTTCAGCTCTTCATCAAATCTTTTCCTCCCAGCTTCCGCACTCTTCAGCCTTTCAGCAAGGGCGTTCTTTTCCTTTACCACTTTCTGTTCCATTCACATATTTTGGTTGAAAAGACATCAATTAGCATATTCCCCAAGGCAGGAAAGAAGGGGATAAATCCAATTCATCCAAAGCAATTTCCCATGCAATCTTCTGGAAAAACACTAGCCAATAGATAATTTTTTTCCCCTTCTTGGAGAGATGTAGGCAACATATATAAACCAAAACCAAGACCTCTTGAGACTTAGTAAGAGAAGCCATCACTAAGCCAAATCCTTACTCCCTCACATGGGAAATGCAACGTTTAGAAATGCACATGTTCACATGAAAAGAAAGCAAAAGGAATTGATTAAGGATAAATAAAGTAACAGAAGCAGTGATGGATACCTTCAATTTTTCACGTTTGCGCTTCAGCTGCAAAATCTGTGACTCTGCATCATGAAGACGATCTTGAAGAGCCTTCTTCTCAGAAGAGAGCTTTGCAATTTCCTCCACTCTCTCAGAGCGAAGCCACTCAAGCTGGTCCTCTATGTCCCGGACTTGTTCTGATAATTCTTTCCTTTCTCGTGCAAAACGATCCATCTCAGCCTTCATCTCAGACTGCCAATTACAGAAAGTGTCAAACAAAAACTTGCCACAAAGAATCAACACCACATTAAAGCAGTCACATACCTAAGTCAAGAATTAAAACAAAATAGCTACCTTAAGACGGTTGTTCATCGCCTCAGATTCACCCAGTTTCTGTGACACCACAGCTTTTCTCTAACCATATTGGAGATCTCAGCTTTCTCTCTTCACGCAAGCGTGTGATTTCTTCTTCTCTTCCACAAACTTGGTGCCAAAGAGCTGCTCGATCCACATTTGCAAGTTCAGTGGCCTCCCTCGTCATACTCAAAACTGGTCTTATAAACTCTTGCTCCTCAGAGACCAGTAAAACCAAAATGTCTAAATCCAATTCCACATCACGGCTGTTATCCGAAGTGCTGATAGCACAATCAACCAGTCTCTTAAGCATCCTTTGTCGGCAAGATTCATCAGGATACCCTTGAAAAGTATAGCATACAGAACCTTCACAAAATCCTTGACGCAAGGGTCTCTAGACAGGGTCAATGTCTCAGCAAGTCCAAAAACTGAAGTGAAGTCATCTTGTTGATTTCTCAACCGGTCATTAGCCTCTCCTTCGCCATCTGTAATCTGCATATTTTCACCAGTAAATCTGCTTAGATTCAATCTACAAGCCACTCTACTGTCCAGGACGATTGCTACTGTTTGAGCCACAAAGGCTCCTTTAGCCACAGCCCTCTCAAATGTTTGGGAAGCTTCAGCGGCAAGGCGGGGAATCGATAGCATTTCGATCAGGACATATATATCTGAAAAATGCCGGGCGCTGAAAAGGGCTTGCTCATCCACTGCATGCAACCTTTGACTGTCCTGTCCATTATCGCTACATACGAGGAGACGATAAGGCATCGTTGCGTCAATTTCACCAAAATCTTTATCACAATCAATGTCTCTAAGCATTGCTGCAGCTAGATCTCTTTGACTTTTTATGGTTTTACTCAATAAGTCTAGGACACAAGGGGACACCTCTGCTCCCAGACATTTCAACCTATCACGAACAGACCTTACCTGTAATGAGAAAGGGAAGGATATTAATTGTTCAGGAAAGAACAAATTGGGGTTATATGTTTCACAAGAAAGGTATGCAGTTTAAGATTGATAATTGCTTTGTGCTTACTGCTTGAGGGAGTTGTTGACATTCGGATGCAGCTTTGAAGACGAAATCTATGTTAGCTGCGAGAGGCTCGTCATTTGAATCTTGTAGAAACTCCAAAGTCTGACCCAGAAGATGTTCCCAAACTCCAATGCCACACTCCAGCTGGCCTAGAGCGCCAAAAAGCTGAGAGAAATGCACAAGGTCAGGATAAAAATGAAAAGGCATGTTAAAATCTGCAAAACTTAAAAATTCGGTTGACACATAACCATCCAGAGTACTTCTATCACCATCAAAAGAATTTCTATTCAAGCCAACACTTTGAAGGGAGAATGGAAAGACAGCAGGGAATATCACGAAACATCTTACAGGAACTCTTTCAGCAGGCTCCTCATCATCTAGTTTCTGAAGCCTTCCAAGAAGAAACTGAGTGGCAATTGGATGCTCCAAATGCTCCACCAATTTGGGTACCAACGCTACTAGGTCATGCTGAAGATGCTGGGGAGCTTTATCCAATACAAGGGCAATCCTTTCTGCTGATTGAGGCCGCCGCCTCGGCTCAGGACAGCCTTGTGGAACTGCTCCATCTAAAGCTCTGAGTGAGTTGACAATCAATCCTAGAAGTTCCTCAGACTGCTCTGGCCACTTGGACTGCATTCGAAGTTTCCAAGCTGTCAACATGCAAAGTAATGATGCTGCAAAGACAAAGTCTCAGAGAGAGTAAAACAGTACCTTGGATCTAAGACAAAAATTTTCTTGACCTCTTGTAGATGATTCAGGTGGATCGATAGGCTTCACTGTAGGTGCATTTCACAGATGTTAGAATCGTTGATATCTGAGCTTCGTACAGCAGAAGAATTACTACTTTCATCTAAACCAGAGTCTAGTCTCTCATCCAACTGAAACTGCGTGCACTCCGCTGCACCGTTTTCTCTGTCTGATTCCAGTGGGCTGGCAGCCCCACTGCCATCTGGAGAGATCTTCAGGCTAAAATCAGACGACTCACCCTCACAACTTCCCTCAGAGGGCTGGCAGCATTCTACCATGATATCTAATAACAAATCTATAATTGCCTACTGCAAAACTTTAACACTCATCAACAAATTCATCAAACTAGGAGAAGATCCATCTGTCTTCCCTATCTTCTTTCCATCACAGCAACCCGAAAACTTAGCTAGAAGAAGCAAGCGCTTTACTTTAGCTGGGTCATCTAGGTAGACGCGAAGTCCAGTCAGAAAACCCGCTTTTGCACCAGCATCCAACAAAAGTTTCTTTTCTTAAATGACCAGGGACATGATAGGCGAAGCAGAGGGGGGTCGTTTTCACTTGAAGTAATAGTTCCAAGCTTGGTTAAGATGTACTGATACAAGAATGGATTTACAAGTAATCTACTGGAAGGACGTAACGGAACCGTAGATTTCTAGTTATCGGGCAGACTAAAGTGCGTGTGTAAACCGGTAAACCGGTTCTATAAACTCAGTTTACTATCTCTAAGGTTCCGGCATTAGCCATTGTAAAAGTATTTTTGAGTGCTATAAAAGGTGTGTTTCCATAAGCGGGAGTAATGAATTGACATGTCGTGTTATACCCTAGACTAAGCTATCCTTCATCATTCTATGATGAATACAGCATCGCTAGTAGAACGAAAACCAGTGACCAGATGTTTATCAACAATCGAGGTGATGATCTAATGCATGTACCGTAAAAATGCGTGCCGCAGTGCAAGAATAAGGTGCAAGTGTACGTGGAATCAACAAGTTAATTGCAGAATCAAAGTTGAAGTCGGCGATGCTTAAAGCAATTCAGAGAGAGAGAGAGAGAGAGATCAACATGAATTTCGTGGAACTTACTAGAGAAAGGCACGGCGATTGCGGTACACGGCCGTGGAGGCGCCATGGCCGCTGCAGTTGGAAGGACGAGCGCCGAGCTTCGCGGCTTTCCGGATCGCCGCACGCGCTTGCGCCAATCCCAGCTCCAGTTTTCGCGCTTCCCTCGCTATCTCGGTCTTTCTCTAAGGATCGGATGGAAGGATAGCCGTTAAAAATTGAGAAGCGCTTGAATTAAATCTGGATATACAGCATCTATCAAACTGAACATGAAAGTGCGAAAATGAACGTAGTCGTACGGAGATTTTGGTTCGGCGATTGAACAGGACGGAACAGAGAAACATCCGACAAAGGAGCGCGACGAGCAATCGAACGACAGAAAGGAAATACGGAGATGATCGCTAGGATTGACGAACCGAGAAGCGTATATTGAAGGATCGAGAAAGAGAGAACTAGCAAGCTCACGACAGAATTCTGCACAAAAAAGAAGAAGAGAAAAACCAGAGATCATGTGCATTGCAAAACTCAGCTACTGGAACTCACGATCGCCGTCGCGTTTCTGCGTGGACTCGGCCGGACCTCAGTGGCCGACGCGAAGCTCGCGGCTCGAACCAGCTCCGCCTCCTTCCGCGCCGCCAGCTGATGAACCGTCGGCGAGCTAGACTTCTTCAGCTCCGAAGCATCCGGAGCGACGCTTGCGAGCCCGCCGAAACCGAACGACCGCAGCAGGACGAGTGCACCGGACGCCAAGCACGCCGCCGTCACGGCGGTGATCCTGCGGCGAGTCTAGGTGACTCAAACGACAAGCCAGACTTTACTAGATGAAATAGATTATTATAAAGATGAGTTAATATGTCCATTCTTTTATCCATCTACTTTAAAAAAAGAGAAATAAAATTATAACGTCAACATAGTTATTTTTATTTGATGACGTGAATTATTATATATTGATTTTAGGTAAATATTTTACACGGAGCAGTTTTTTTTTTTTTTAATCCACCATTCATAATAAATCGATTAATAACCATATCAAATGATTTTATTAACTTGAATTAAAGGAAATAACAATATTTAACAATTTTATATAATTTAGGGGCTATATTAATTATATGCTAATTGTTCAGGGATTATATTAAACGAATTAAAAATTCTTAGTATAAAAACTTAAGAATTATTATTATTATTATTATTATTTTGTTTAGAAGGAACTGGCCTTGCAGAATCGCGTCGTAAGACACTTAGGATAGGATGACCCACCACCCTAAGTCACACTTAATACACCTAGCGCTTCCCTGAGATTGAACCCTTCACATCTTCGTTGAGGATAAGAGAGCCTTATCCAGGTGGAGAGCCACCGCGGTGATGGTAAAACTTAAAGAATTATGTGTCATTTTTCTCTAATAAATTTAAGGGATGTGTTCATTAAAAGTTCTAAAATTTATCATGAAAGTGTGATTGAATATTAAAATTTGCAAAAAGTATAATTGAGTACTAAAACTTATCAAATTGATTCAATTGAGTTATTCCAGTAATTCCATCCAATCTGCAGAAAATGTCGACGTGGCTTTTTCTAAAAGTAGTTTTATTCAAATTCAATTTAAATTAATTTTTATAAAAATTAGGCTAATTTTAAAAAGTCAGAGTTTGGATATAATAATCAAATGGCATTAACCGGCGAAAACAATCTCCCGAGCACCAGAACAGCCGAAATTATCTCGAATGTTGGAAGGGGCAACTAGGAGAAATCGAACGATGATGTCCTAAGAGTAAAGTCTTTTCACGAGATTGATAAGGTCCAAGTCCAACATGTTCGAAAGACAACTCTCTGCAGTTCAATGGACGAGAGAGATCAAGATCTTTCTGAGTACTTGACTCGATGAAAGACGCATGAGATCAGGCTACAATTGTCAGATGATGTCATTTTGGACAATATGAATGATTTGATTTAACTTCATAGCTTGTGAATATCGCAATATAACTTTTCACCTAAAGTCTCTTGAGAAAAGTGAACTAAACGAGATATAATTACCAGCTTGCAGGTGATGTCTTAGCTCTATCGCAAACGCAATTCACATTGCTCCAACAAGAAGGAACTGCAGGTTAATTGTTAAGCTATTGTTCGAAAATAAATTTAATCTTAAATCATTCAATTGTGTCAATCTAGTCCCGAACATCTTGGTGATTTGTTACTTTAGTCATTCCGATCAATTTTGACTAAAAATCACTAAGGTCGTTCTATGTAGCATTAGTATTGATATGAATATTTTTTTTAATTTTTTCTCACCATTAAAGAAAAGGAAAATTACAAAAAAAAAAAAATCAAAAAAATGGTAAATCTCCACATATCAACAATTTTAAGCCAATATTGGCTAGGGGGCTATATTGACAAATCATGAAAATATCTAGGATTAAATTGATATAATTAAAAGATTTAAGATTTAATTGGTTGTTATATAATAGATTTATGAATTTTTTTTTGACAATTTTCCGATCAACGACAATTGTGCATCTCAAGAGTTGGCCTTGTCAACGCCCAAATACTTTGGGGGCAAATCATGTGAATGGGAGCTCCATGTGAAGTTGCTAGTCAACCATGTGGGTTGTCCCCTGTCTTCCGTGTTGTATGAATTTAAAGATTTGAAGATTTGAAGATGATGATGATGATGCTTATGGATAGATCAGGTGGGTATGAAGTTTTCAATTGCTTAGTTACCACACATAGGCGGGTATTATCCAATTGGAAAAAGCGTGTGACCAAGTTTCTTGCCTTCTACACAATCTAGCAGGATGATAATGGATGAGGCAAGAACCGTGACGTGGCACGTCATTGTCCAGCTCAGCTGACTCGTTCTTCCACGGTGGACTTTTTGCAATCATCAATACCTAATCTGGATTCTGAGGCCTAAACCTTAAGCAGTTGTATTCCTCAGATTCCAGCATGATCCACACGTTTTTTCTAATCTGATTTGACATTTTGGGAATTCTACCGTAGATTCGTTAAAAGGCCCGTGTTTTATTCAAGGCCCAGCAGTTGCAGCCTCAACTCAACCGGGGCACCTCTCTTGAATCTCTTTCCTTTGCCCATCGTTTCTGGAAGAAGACCAGCAATTCTCGTTACCATGGTTCTTATCAATTTCTGATATTTCCATGTTGTCTCAATAAGCCGGCGTTAGTTTCTAATAAGCCACGGCGCGTTCGAGAGTTTCAAGTGATGTTCGAGTCGTGTGGTGTCGCCTGTGCTAAGCGCCTCGAAAGCATTAGTATTTACAAGAAAGAAAAGTTCAGACTCTTATCAAGGTAACAGCTGACAGTCTAAACTGGGTATCTGCTCCACAAATCACTTCTTCACAGAGAGAGAGAGAGAGAGAGAGAGTAAATGTGAGAGACTTTTGCAAAATTTGTTGGAACCTATAATTGATCATATGAAGAACTATTAAAAAAAAGCAGGCATGGCAGTTTAACTGTTACTCCCATTGGACTAGACACCAATCTAATCCCCCCCTCCGTCCAGCTATCTATCAATTACAACAGCCCTTTCACCAGCAACTCATCCCAACAGTCCCCCCAGTCAAAATGCCAAATAAATTCCACTCTCAGAAAATCATCATCCCTCCACTTTCAATGCGAAACAGATCCCAGGTGGATAGGGTAGGGCATCCCCCAATGACTCCAGGGCTCTCTACTTGTGATTGAACCAGGGACCCATCGCACCGTTGACGTGCCTGTTGCTGTGGTGCATCCCTTCGCCATTGGGCATGATGGAAGGGGGAAGCCCCACTGCCACTTGAGGGGGCGTGGTCGGATACAACCCGTGATTGTGCGGCGGTAGCGTGTGGGGACTCATGATAGGACTGCTAAGAGGGCTGCCGTTACGTTGTTGCTGAATGGCGTGGATCTGCCTAAGCCCTTCTTCATGAATGCGCGAGATCGTCTCCAACTCTGTCATTGAAAGTGCATCCAGACCAGCACCGTACAGAGGAGCATGCCTAGACATTTCTTCCCGGAGTTGAGTATCGAGTGATTGGATATATTCCTGCAAAGAGGAGGTGAAATCTAAGCAACAAAGAGAAAGCAGGACAACCCAAATTAATACTAAAGCATATGCTTGAATGAGAGTAGTTGGCACAAACCTGGTAGGCCTCCAATCGTGCTTGCATACCATGAATACGTTCTTCATATTCAGCAATCCGCTCCTCCTTTTTCTGCTTTTCTTTTTCATTTTGTCCCACTGTTTGTCTCAATCTTCTGATCTCGTCCTCAAGGGACTGCCGAATCTCTTCTCTGGTCACGTTTTCTGTCGCATACTGCTTCAGCTTTTCGTCCGCACTCTTCAGCCTTTCGGCAAGGTCGTCCTTTTCCTTTACCACTTTCTGTTCCATTCACATATTTTGGTTGAAAAGACATCAATTAGCATAATTCCTAAGGCAGGAAAAAAAGGGGATAAACCCAATTCATCCAACTCCACCCTGGTCATCCAAAGCAAATTCCTATGCAATCTTCTGGAAAAACACTTGCCAATAGATAATCTTTTCCCCCTCTTGAAGAGATGTAGGCAACACAAATAAACCAAAACCAAGACCTATTGAGACTCAGTAAGAGAAGCCATCACTAAGCCAAATCCTCACTCCCTCACATGGGAAATGCAACGTTTAGAAATGCACATGTTCACATGAAAAGAAAGCAAAAAGAACTTGATTAAGGATAAATAAAGCAACAGAAGCAGCGACAGATAACCTCCAATTCTTCACGTTGACGAGTCTTCAGCTGCAAAATCTGACTCTCTGCATCACAAAGACGATCTTGAAGGGCCTTCTTCTCAGGAGCGAACTCTGCAATTTCCTCCACTCTCTCAGAGCGAAGCCCCTCAAGCTGGTTCTCTAAGTCCCGGACTTGTTCAGATAATTCTTTCCTTTCTTCTGGAAAACGATCCATCTCGGCCTCCATCTCAGACCGCCAATTACAGATTGTCAAACAAAAACTTGCCAATATAGAATCGACACACCACGTTAAAGCAATCGCGTACCTTGGTCAAGAAGTAAAGCAAAATAGTTATACCTTAAGACGGGGTTGTTCGTCGCCTCAGATTCTCACTCAGTTTCTGTGACTACCGCAGCTTTTTCTCTAACCCTACTGGAGATCTCAGCTTCCTCTCTTCGCGCAAGCGTGTGATTTCTTCGTCCGTTGCACAAAACTTAGTGCCGAAGTGTTGTCCACCGCCTCAGATTCCGTGTTGCGTCGGACATGTGGGTCCTCTCTTCACACTCGGACACGTGTTCGGACACACTTGGGACACGCGTGTCCAGAAGACGATGGAGAGAGGAGGCGAGGGCGAGGGAGAGGAGAAGTGAGAGGTGAAGGAAAGAAGCGAGGAAAAGAAAATGAAATAAATTCCATGGTTGGGGGGTTTGGAGGCGGACTCGAGAGGACTTTTTTTTTTTAATCAAAAAAATAAATAAATGAGGTTAAAAGTGATTTCAAAAAAATAAAAGTATTGAATGTTGAATAATGAGCATGGTATAAAATTATAGATTTATTTAAATAAGTTTATTCTAATTTTTATTAGTCATTACTTTCATCAATAATTTTTGTTAAAGTTAAAAACATGTCTTCAAACATAGATATGTATTAATTATGAATATATCTTTTGACTTTTCATTAAATAGATTATAAATTCATTGTAGATTCTTTTTATTATTTATTTTTTTGTGAATTTAAATAAAATTAATTAAAAATAAGAATATTCATTTAAGTATACAACGATCTTAATGTGTTAGAATTTTCTATTTTTACAAAATGATGTGTCAACGTGTCGTGTCTATCGTGTATCCGCGTCGTATGTTCGTGTTGCATGCCAGTGCTAGAATGTAATTGGACCTTCAACCACATCCATTCCTCTTGCCAGATTTTTTTGAAATGGACAAATCCTGATTTCATATGCCTTCGGCCACATTCATTGAATCTAACCTTTGATTGCAACGTCGGATCATGCCGATTAGACACGGGATTAGGAATTTCAAGAAACTGGTCATGCTGAACGTAACTTCCTTACGGCATATCCCAACGCAAATATTTCAAATAGAGGTATTAATGAATTGGGATAAAACATTTTGAACATTAATTTAATGTGCAATACTGTTCTTAAATGCTTAATTTGTTCAATGTTGTTTATGAACTATTCATAAATGTTTGATGTTTTCCTTCATATTACTCAAATGACAAACCAGACTTCACTGGGTGGAATGGATTATTATGAAGATGGGTTAATATGTCTATCCTTGTATCCATCTACTTTAAAAAAGAGAAATAAAATTATAGCGTTGATATACTCATCTTTATTTGGTGATGTAAATTATTATATCTTAATTTCAGGTAAATATTTTACGTGGGTAGTTTAGGTGTAGTTTTTTTTTTTTAATCCACCATTCAAAATTAACGGATTAATAGCCATATCAAAATATTTTATTAACTTGAATTAACGGAAATAACAATATTTAAAAATTTTATATAATTTATGGGCTATATTAATTATTTGTCAATTGTTGATGGATCATATTGAACGAATTAAAAATTTTTAGTCCAAAACTTAGGAATCATTTGTGTCATTTTCCCTAATAAATTTAAGGGATAGGTTCACTAAAAATCCTAAAATTTGTCACAAAGGTACAATTGAGTCCTAAAATTTATAAAAAGTATAGCTAACTATTAAAACTTATCAAATTAGTTCAATCGAATTCTTCTGTTAATTTCGTCCAATTTGACTAATGATAAATGCCAACGTGGTGATGATGTGGCTTTTTCTAAAAGTATTTTTATACAAATTTAATTTAAATTATTCTTTAAAAAAAAGCTAATTTAAAAAGGTCAAAGTGTGATATAATAATCAAACGGCATTAACCCGCAAAATACAATCTCCCGAGCACCAGAGCGGCCGAAATTATCTTCAATGTTGAAAATGGCAACTAGAAGAAATCGTAAGAGTAAAGTCTTTTCACGAGCTTGATAAGGTCAAAGTCCAACATGTCCGAAGGAAAACTTTGCAGTTCAATGGATGAGAGAGATCAGGATCTTTCCAAGTACTTAGACTCGATGAAAGACGCATGAGATCAGGCTACAATTGTCACATGATGTGTCATTTCAGAGAGAACGAATGATTCGATTTAATTTCATAGATTATGAGCAACACGATGTAATTTTCTCCTCAAAGTCTCTTGAGAAAGTTAAATCAAATGGAGGGTAATTAGCATACCATATCTTAGCTCTATTGTAAAAGCAATTCATTTGCTCCAACAAGAATGAACTATGAATTAATTGTTTGAAAAGTCATAAAGCTTTATTTGGCAGTTAATTTAATTTTAAGTCGTTCAATTGTGCCAATTTAGTGATAAACATTTAGACGATTTATCAATTTAGTCATGTGGACCAATTTTGACTAGAACTCACTAAGGTCATTCTACGTGGCGCTAGCACTGATATAAATACTTTTTTCATTTTTTCCTCATCGGTCAAGAAGAGGAAAATTTCAAAATTTCAAAATAAAAAATTTACCCATGTCAACTTACTATGTATGATGGCTGGTGTCTACAATAGCAATTTCCAATCAATATTAGCCGAAATGACTATATTGACAAATCGTGAAAATGTCCATGATTAGATTGGTATAATTGAAAAGTTTAGAATCGAATTGATTGTCATATAATAGATTTATGGCCTTTTAGATAATTTTCCTAATCAACGACAATTGTGCATCTCAAGAGTTGGCATTGTCAACGCCCGAATACTTCAAGGGCAAATCATGTGAATGGGAGCTCTATGTGAAGTTGCCAGTCAAGTTCTCTGCTGTCTTTCGTGTTGTATGAATTTCAAGATGAGAAGATTTGAAGATGATGATGATGATGATGTTTAAGGATAGATCAGGTGGGGTCTGAAATTTTCAATTGCTTTAGTTACCACACACAAGCGGGTATTATCTAGTTGGAAAAAGCGTGTGACCAAGTTTCTTGCCTTGTACCCGACGTGATAATAATGGACGAGGCAAGAACCGTGACGTGGCACGTCATTGTCCAGCTCATCTGACTCGTTCCTCCACGGTGGACTTTTTGCAATCATCAATACCTAATCCGGATTCTGAGGCCTAAACCGTGAGCAGCTATCTTCCTCAGATTTCAGCACGATCCACGCGTTTTTTTCTAATCTGATTTGATATTTTGGGATTTCTATCGTAGATTCGTTAAAAGACCCATGTTTGAGGCCCAGCAGTTGCAGCCTCAACTCAACCCGGGGCACCCCTCTCGAATCTCTATCTTTTGCCCATCGTTTCTGGAAGTAGACCAGCCATTCTTATCGGCTCAATAAGCCGGTGTTAGTTTCTAAAATGCCACGGAGCGTCAGAGAGTTTCGAATGATGTTCGAGTCGTATGGTGTCATCCGCGCTGAACACCTCGAAAGTATTAGTATTTACAAGAAAGAAAAGTTCACTCTTATTAAAGTAACAGCTGACGGTCTTGAGAAACTGGGTTATTTGCTCCACAAATCACTTCTTCAGAGAGAGAGAGAGAGAGAGAGAGAGAGAATGTGAGAGACACTTTTGCAAAATTTGTTGGAACCTATAATTGATCATATGAAAAAATATAAAAAAAAGCAGGCATGGCATTTTAACTGTTAGTCCCACTAGGGACTAGATACCAATCAACCCACCCCCCCTTCCTCCGTCCAGCTATCTATCAATTACAACAGCCCTTCACTCCTCCCAACAGTCCCGCCAGTCAAAATGCCAAATAATTTCCACTCCAGAAAATCATCGTCCCTCCACTTTCAATGCAAAACAGATCCCAGGTGGATAGGGCAGAGCATCCCGCACTGACTCCAGGGCTCTACTTGGGATTGTACCAGGGACCCATCGCACCGTTGACGTGCCCATTGCTGTGGTGCATCCCTACGCCATTGGGCATGATGGAAGGGGGAAGCCCCACCGCCACTTGAGGGGGCGCGTTCGGATACAACCCGTGATTGTGCGGCGGTAGCGTGTGGGGACTCATGATAGGACTGCTAAGAGGGCTGCCCTTACGTTGTTGCTGAATGGCGTGGATCTGCCTAAGCCCTTCTTCATGAATGCGCGAAATCGTCTCCAACTCTGTCATTGAAAGTGCATCCAGACCAGCACCGTACAGAGGAGCATGCCTAGACATTTCTTCCCGGAGTTGAGTATCGAGTGATTGGATATATTCCTGCAAAGAGGAGGTGAAATCTAAGCAACAAAGAGAAAGCAGGACAACCCAAATTAATACTAAAGCATATGCTTGAATGAGTTGTTGGCACAAACCTGGTAGGCCTCCAATCGTGCTTGCATACCATGAATACGTTCTTCATATTCAGCAATCCGCTCATCTTTTTTCCGCTTTTCTCCTTCAGTTTGTCCCACTGTTTGTCTCAATCTTCTAATCTCGTCCTCAAGGGACTGCCGAATCTCTTCTCTGGTCACATTTTCCGTCGCATACCGCTTCAGCTCTTCATCAAATCTTTTCCTCCCAGCTTCCGCACTCTTCAGCCTTTCAGCAAGGGCGTTCTTTTCCTTTACCACTTTCTGTTCCATTCACATATTTTGGTTGAAAAGACATCAATTAGCATATTTCCTAAGGCAGGAAAAAAGGAGATAAATCCAATTCATCCAATTCCACCCTGGTCATCCAAAGCAATTTCCCATGCAATCTTCTGGAAAAACACTAGCCAATAGATAATTTTTTCCCCTTCTTGAAGAGATGTAGGCAACACATATAAACCAAAACTAAGACCTCTTTAGACTTAGTAAGAGAAGCCATCACTAAGCCAAATCCTTACTCCTCACATGGGAAATGCAACGTTTAGAAATGCACATGTTCACATGAAAAGAAAGCAAAAGAAATTGATTAAGAATAAATAAAGTAACAGAAGCAGTGACAGATACCTTCAATTCTTCACGTTTGCGCTTCAGCTGCAAAATCTGCGACTCTGCATCATGAAGACGATCTTGAAGAGCCTTCTTCTCAGAAGAGAGCTTCGCAATTTCCTCCACTCTCTCAGAGCGAAGCCACTCAAGCTGGTTCTCTACGTCCCGGACTTGTTCTGATAGTTCTTTCCTTTCCCGTGCAAAACGATCCATCTCAGCCTTCATCTCAGACTGCCAATTACAGAAAGTGTCAAACAAAAACTTGCCACAAAGAATCAGACACCACATTAAAGCAATCACATACCTAAGTCAAGAATTAAAACAAAATAGCTACCTTAAGACGGTTGTTCGTTGCCTCAGATTCACTCAGTTTCTGTGATACCGCAGCTTTTTCTCTAACCATATTGGAGATCTCAGCTTTCCTCTCTTCACGCAAGCGTGTGATTTCTTCTTCTCTTCCACAAACTTGGTGCCAAAGTGCTGCTCGATCCACATTTGCAAGTTCAGCAGCCTCCCTCATCATACTCAAAACTGGTTTTATAAACTCTTGCTCCTCAGAGACCAGTAAAACCAAAATGTCTAAATCCAATTCCACATCACGGCTACTATCCGAAGTGCTGGTAGCACGATCAACCAGTCTCTTAAGCATCCTTTGTCGGCAAGATTCATCAGGATACCCCTTGAAAAGTATAGCATACAGAACCTTCAGAAAATCCTTGACGCAAGGGTCTCTAGACAGGGTCAATGTCTCAGCAAGTCCAAAAACTGAAGTGAAGTCATCTTGTTGATTTCTCAACTGGTCATTAGCCTCTCCTTCACCATCTGTAATCTGCATATTTTCACCAGTAAATCTGCTTAGATTCAATCTACGAGCCACTCTACTGTCCAAGACGATTGCTACTGTTTGAGCCACAAAGGCTCCTTTAGCCACAGCCCTCTCAAATGTTTGGGAAGCTTCAACAGCAAGGCGGGGAATCGATAGCATTTCGATCAAGACATATATATCTGAAAAATGCCGGGCACTGAAAAGGGCTTGCTCATCCACTGCATGCGACCTTTGAGTGTCCTGTCCATTATCGCTACATACAAGGAGACGATAAGGCAGTGTCGCGTCAATTTCACCAAAATCTTTATCACAATCGATGTCTCTAAGCATTGCTGCAGCTAGATCTTTTTGACTTTTTATGGTTTTACTCAACAAGTCTAGGACACAAGGGGACACCTCTGCTCCCAGACATTTCAACCTATCACGAACAGACCTTACCTGTAATGAGAAAGGGAAGGATATTTATTGTTCAGGAAAGAACAAATCGGGGTTATATGTTTCACAAGAAAGGTATGCAGTTTAAGTTTGATAATTGCTTTGTGCTTACTGCTTGAGGGAGTTTTTGACATTCGGATGCAGCTTTGAAGACGAAACCTATGTTAGCTGCGAGAGGCTCGTCATTTGAATCTTGCAGAAACTCCAAAGTCTGATCCAGAAGATGTTCCCAAACTCCAATGCCACACTCCAGCTGGCCTAGAGCACCAAAAAGCTGAGAGAAATGCACAAGGTCAGGATAAAAATGAAAAGGCATGTTCAAATCTGCAAAACTTAAAAATTCGGTTGACACATAACCATCCTGAGTACTTTTATCACCATCAAAAGAATTTCTATTCAAGCCAACACTTTGAAGGGAGAATGGAAAGACAGCAGGGAATATCACGAAACATCTTACAGGAACTCTTTCAGCAGGCTCCTCATCATCTAGTTTCTGAAGCCTTCCAAGAAGAAAATGAGCAGCAATTGGATGCTCCGAATGCTCCACCAATTTGGGGACCAACGCTACCAGGTCATGCTGAAGATGCTGGGGAGCTTTATTCAATACAAGGGCAATCTTTTTTGCTGAGTGAGGCCGCCGCCTCGGCTCAGGACAGCCTTGTGGAACTGCTCCATCTAAAGATCTGAGTGAGTTGACAATCAATCCTAGAAGTTCCTCAGACTGCTCTGGCCACTTGGACTGCATTCAAAGTACCCAAGCTGTCAACATGCAAAGTAATGATGCTGCAAAGACAAAATCTCAGAGAGAGTAAAACAGTACCTTGGATCTAAGACAAAAATTTTCTTGACCTCTCGTAGATGGTTCAGGTGGATCGATAGGCTTCACTGTAGGTGCATTTTCACAGACGTTAGAATCGTTGATATCTGAGCTTCGTACAGCAGAAGAATTACTACTTTCATCTAAACCAGAGTCTAGTCTCTCATCCAACTGAAACTGCGTGCACTCCGCTGCACCGCTTTCTCTGTCTGATTCCAGTGGGCTGGCAGCCCCACTGCCATCTGGAGAGCTCTTCAGGCTTGGATCAGACGACTCACCCTCAAAACTTCCCTCAGAGGGCTGGCAGCATTCTACCATGATATCTAATAACAAATCTATAATTGCCTGCTGCAAAACTTTAACACTCATCAACAAATTCATCAAACTAGGAGAAGATCCATCTGTCTTCCCTATCTTCTTTCCATCACAGCAACCCGAAAACTTAGCTGGAAGAAGCAAGCGCTTTACTTTAGCTGGGTCATCTAGGTAAACGCGAAGTCCAGTCAGAAAACCTGCTATTGCGCCAGCATCCATCAAAAGTTTCTCTCTTAGAGTGACTTCTGGGTAAGAGGAATTGTCTCCATATGTGAGATGAAACCCTGCTCTTGAAAGAAGGTTCCTAAAGATATCTTCCTCATCTCCACTGAGTCCTTCGCTATCTTCAGAATCAATAAGTTCATCAGGATCAGTTGTCAGAGCATCCTGATCATCCTCATAAGCCAAAACCTGAATTAAGGGACCGGACAAGAAATAGGGCACCGTTAGACACAACCTCGAATGAAAGTCAAACAGAATGACTATATTCTATTCTATTGTACAACAAAACAAGAATTAAGAGTGTATCTTCTTCAATATAGCTAGACTTGGTTCTGCTCGGCAGATTTATAAGGATAGAAATCAACTTGAAGAAAAGCCAAAAACAACAAACGAGAAGCAGGGTTCACAGGAACTTACCTCTAGATCTGAAAACTCAAACCAGGGACAGCAGTCCAGAATCTCACAGACGAAAACAACCGTGTCTCGCACAAGAAATCCCGCATCTGCCTCCAACATATCTTGTACCTTCATAAATTGCAAGACTGAGTTGTTCCACGTCTTCGTACATATTGAGGATTCCTTCCATACTGTCTTGGCTGGATTTTTTTGGTTAACAATGGCCATCCGGTACTTGACCCAGAAATTTTTATCCGGATCACAACCCACCGACTGATCACTCTCCAAATATATGCATATGGTGTCAAAGGACTCATAAACCCCTGCATTGCATCAAAACCAACGTCAAGAAAAGGTGGGGGAAATATTGTGCTTTCAAAACATTATAGATGAGAAAACGGAAGCAATTTTCCACCGACCTATCCGAAGCTCGCATCCCCCAGCCTGGAAGAACTTGCTGAAGATTTTCCGAGTCTCCATTATGTCTTTAAAGTACATGAAGTTCTCCACCTTCCAAGTGAATGAACTTCTTTTTCCAGCATTCTCTGCCGAAGACCCATTACCTGTCAAATCATTCTCCAGAGCAGCAAAGTCCTGCATTATTGATGTCTCCTTCAAAATAAGAACCTCTGCTGAGAATACAACAGCGTCATTAACAATGAATCCCGAATCCTGATCAAAGAGACTCGTTAGGGTAACAAATTCACGCCATCCCCAGTCCTTTGCAGCTTTAGAATAGCGATTTTGAGATTCCTTAGTCACAGATTTCTCCTCCATCTTCG
Source organism: Eucalyptus grandis (assembly GCF_016545825.1). Taxonomy (NCBI): domain Eukaryota; kingdom Viridiplantae; phylum Streptophyta; class Magnoliopsida; order Myrtales; family Myrtaceae; genus Eucalyptus; species Eucalyptus grandis. The sequence goes on along the minus strand of NC_052614.1, from coordinate 25,152,384 downwards.
TGTTCACAACTGACAATCGATGACTCACAAAACAACTCCAATCATTGGAAGTATTTCTTGAATCCGTAACTTCAAGAAACACTGACAGGTGGCATGGTGGCTGTGACTGACCTGGTACCATCAACCACAAAGAGAAATCTAGGCTTTCAGCAATTTGGACTTAAAAAGAAAAACACTAAAAGACACAGTAACTGTCTTAAAATATTGGGCCACAAAATGACCAAATGATGACGCTAGAATACAGATTATGCTGATTTTTCAGAAAGAACCTAAATTACTCTCATTTATTTCCTTGCCTCGATATCCTTGCAGCAAAATTTGCAACCTTACATAGGAATAGAGAAACCACCTCGGATATACATAGACAGACACTGATATTTGGAAGGTAAAATCCATATTCTAAATATTTCTAATTCGTGCGCATTTTAGGAAAATTTCATACAAAATGACAACAAGAGGGCCTATTATCCTAATATGTCAGGTCCACAAATGCTATCATACCAAAACTGAAGGAAATATCACGTAATTGACCTTATCATGAACTCACAGAGGATAACAATCAAGGATAGGTGCAGCCGGTCGCACGAGTATATAAGAGCAACAATACTACGCACCTCGAGGATAAACGATCAGGCGACAATCCCGGTTTCCGATCTGAAATCTCTTGCTCTTGATACAGAGACCGGTGATCTTCCTCTTCTTCAGTATATCCTTCAGCCTGGTGAAGTTATCTATCCTCCATAGGAACTTCCCCATATGCACATCTGATTTTCTGGAGTTGTTTTGGACCCTCAACCCCAGCATATTTGTCGCATTTTTGAAAAGCTACTGGATTCCTTTATCACATGAAATGATGTGCTGAAGATGGCGGTGTCGTCCACTAAAAACCCTGACTCAGGACCAACAAAGTCCGCCATCTTCATGTAGTCATTCCAGCCGAGACTCGTATTATCTCCACTCTTGTTGTCTGCAGCAAAACGTCCATACGAGTCCCGGTGCATGTGATTGAATCCAGGCTTCTGATTCAGCACCGACATCCGGAATAAGCACCAGCAACTTCTATCGGCCTGCATCGCCTTTTCTGTGTCTTTGCTCTCCAGACACATGGATAGATAATCAGTGCCATTCACCGAGCTTTGGTAGACACTGATTCTGAGATTGCACTCGCCAGCAGGAAAGACCGGGCTCATTATCTTCTGAGTTTTAATCATCTCCTAAACAAGCTGAAATTGTGCACCTTCCAGCTAAACTTTCCGCTCAACACGTCGGGCGCCTGCCCGACCACTCCAGAAGATGAGGCAGCCGATGTAGACTGACTCTCATTGTTATCCCGATGGAATGTCACGGATTCATTCAAAATCAAAATATCCGCGGTGATAACGATTGAGTCGTTGCTCAGCAAGTACCCTAACCTCGAATCCAAAATCGTCGAGGAGGGAGTGAAGTCGCACCAACCGTGCGATTTCTTCTTGGTTGAGAACCGGTGCCACGAGTCCCGGTGAATGGTCTTGGAATCATCCAGACCATTAGCGATCGACAGCCCGTAGCTGGCGAAGCAATCCCATTTGGACGACGATGTCCCCCGAGGGTCCATGATTTGCAGGTAGATTGAGATATACCCGGGCAACGCTTGGGAGTCGCCCTTAGGGTATATCAGGAGGCGGCAATCGTACCCGCCGACCTCGAAGTACTTGCTCCAGAGCGCCCTCGCCTTGATCTTCGAGAAGTTCCGCACCGTCCACCGGCAGGTGGCGGCGAACTCCCGCGGCGATCGATGGAGACGGCCTCCTGAGCGCCGCCGCTGCCCTCCCGGGCGACGATGGCCAGGAGGTCCTCGGCGGCGGCGATGGACGGGGGCTTGCCCGCCGGGGAGGAGGAGGAGGTCGACGGCAGGTCGGCCCCGGCGGCGGCGGCTGGGGGCGGCGGCGGCGGCATGGAGGAGGACGACGAGGAGACGGCCTCGGAGGAGGAGGAGACACCGTTGGGGTGGTGCGGCTGCTGGTGCTTCATTGCCTTTAAAGCCTTCATTGCCTTCGTTGGCTTAGCGACCTTCATTGCCGCCGATTGCAATGGTCCGCTCTGCTCCGGCGCGTCTCTTTCTCCCTAGAAGATAATCGATTGTATTGGCGTCCGATCGATTTTATTTTTTTCTAGAGAGAGAGAGAGAGACGGGGAGGAGGGACAGAGGGCTAGCCAGGCAAGGGGGAAGAGAGAGAAAGAGGGGAGACTGAGGGAGAGAGAGTGATTTGTTATGGGGAGGGAGAGAGAGAGAGAGAGAGAGAGAGTAGGGAGTGAGCTAAGGTGAGCGGTAAGGAGAACACCGGAACCTTTCTCACTATATCCTATGTTTTTTTCTCTTGCTCTTGGGACTTCTCTTGCTCTTGTATGCTTGATGATTTTGCTTGAATGAATTTGGTGAGATTTGTCCATGGCAATGGCTTCAATTTATAGGCCTTCTCCTCTCTCCTTAACGGGTAACCCCAATTCTACCAACCATGATTTTCCATGGCTCTCTCTACCTTGCTCGATTAGGCTGGATAGAGTTTTGTCCCAATCAGCGATGACTAGGCTGTCTCCGGCCCGACGGGCCCTGAGATCTGACTGAGTGTTTGTTTAATGCCTGGGAAGCTGTCTCGTGGCCCGTCTGTGAATGCCCGATGACCCTTTAATCTGACTTCGGCGGCGAGGAATTATAAAAAGTTTTAGCGGTGCACGGCGGCGAGAGGGAATAAAATGTACCAGTACGGCGAAGGGACGGCGGAGGGAACTTTTGGTGCAGGGTTCTTTTTTTTTTTTTTAGTGGGGACGGGGGGTCGATCGGAGGTGAGGAGATGAATAACAATGCCGACCGGAAGATGTCCGGCTGGCATTCTTAATTGAACTTCGGCGATGGATGTAGAACTTAATAGTATAATGGGGAGGCAAAATTAGGAACGTTGGTTTGACATTTCAATGGCGACCATACTATCTGGAAAGATTGCATAATTTGTTGAGCATTGTGCGGCCGGGGGCGGCAGTCGCCCACCACCCCGGGTCCGCCAATGCCGAGGATTATTTTGAGTTGAGGATTGCGGTCATATATTTATCGGAAAATTGTCTATTATTATCAAGATTTTTTCATAAGCAAATTTAAATTTCCTTCTAAATGAAGGACGACAAAAAAAAAAAAAAAAGTGTGCTTATCATACATGATCAAAATATTTCTCCTATGGACATTATTTGGCATCTATTTTCCTTGGACATGAGTATATTGCTGAATAAGAGAAATTCCTATTTCCTAACTAGTCATTTCCATTTTTGTACCTAACAACCAAGATACATCGTTTACTTGCAAAGTTTTGAAAAACAAATCGGATTGTATTTCCTATTAAGTCATTTTCATTTAATATCCAACAGCCACTTTATAACATTTACTTGAAAAGTTTTTAAAAACAAATCAGATTGTATTTCCTATTAAGTCATTTTCCTTTAATATCCAACATCTGCTTCATAACATTTACTTGTGAATTTTTGAAAAACAACTTGGATATGGATGAAAATCTTGTTTCCTATTACACCATTTCCATTTTTTAATCCAACGACCACTTTACATTATTTACTTCCAAAATTTTGAAAGACAAATCAGATACGCATATCAAATATGTAGTAATATATTAATGACTAAGTAAACAAATTCTGTTTCCTATTAGGGCATTTCTATTTTATTATCCAACAACTATTTCCCATTATTTACTTGCACAATATTGAAAAATAAATCGGATATACATGTCAAATATGACATTTTATGGTAGATGTTATTGCAAAAATATATTAATGATTAAGAAACAGGTTCTCTTTCCTATTTAGGCAATTCAATTTTATTATCCAAAAACTATTTCCCTTAACTTACTTGCATGATTTTGAAAAATAATTTGGATATGCATGTCAAATATGCATTTTATGGTAGATCTTATTGCAGTAATTGTTGCTAGAAAATAAAATAAAAATGCCTTCATAGGAAATATAATTTGTTTGCTCAATCATTAATATATTACTGCATATTTGACATGCGTATCTAATTTGTTTTTCAAAATTTTGCAAGTAAATGATGTAATATAGTTGGTGGATAATAAAACGGAAATGATCTAATAGGAAATAGAATTTTTTTTGTCGGTTCAATCATTATAATATTACTACAATAACATTTACCATATGATGCCATATTTGACATGTATATTCGATTTGTTGTTCAAAATTGTGCAAGTAAATGATGGGAAATAGTTGTTGGATAAATGCCCTAATAGGAAATAGAATTTGTTTGCTTAATCATTAATATATAACTACATATTTCACATGCATATCTGATTTGTTTCTCAAAACTTTGCAAGTAAATGATGTAAAATAGTTGGTAGATAATAAAATGGAAACGATCTAGTAGGAAATTGAATTTGTTTACTCAATCATTAATATATTACTACAATAACATCAATAATAATTCTATTTCATATTAAGGCATTTCCATTTTATTATCCAACAACTATTTCCCAAAATTTACTTCCACAATTTTGAAAAAAAAGTCGGATATACATGTCAAATATGCATTTTATGGTAGATGTTATTGCAATAATAGTTGCTGGATAATAAAATAAAATTTCCTTAATAGGAAATATAATTTTTTTGCTCAATCATTAATATATTACTGCATATTTGACATGCGTATCTAATTTGTTTTTCAAAATTTTGCAAGTAAATGATGTAATATGGTTGGTGGATAATAAAACGGAAATGATCTAATAGGAAATAGAATTTTTTTTTGTTGGTTCAATCATTAAAATATTACTACAATAAGATTTACCATAGAATGCCATATTTGACATGTATATTCGATTTGTTGTTCAAAATTGTGCAAGTAAATGATGGAAAATAGTTGTTGGATAAATGCCCTAATAGGAAATAGAATTTGTTTGCTTAATCATTAATATATAACTACATATTTCACATGCATATCTGATTTGTTTCTCAAAACTTTGCAAGTAAATGATGTAAAATAGTTGGTAGATAATAAAATGGAAACCATCTAGTAGGAAATCGAATTTGTTTACTCAATCATTAATATATTACTACAATAACATCAATAATAATTCTATTTCATATTAAGGCATTTCCATTTTATTATCCAACAACTATTTCCCAAAATTTACTTCCACAATTTTGAAAAAAAAGTCGGATATACATGTCAAATATGCATTTTATGGTAGATGTTATTGCAATAATAGTTGCTGGATAATAAAATAAAAATGCCTTAATAGGAAACATAATTTTTTTGCTCAATCATTAATATATTACTACATATTTGACATGCGTATCTAATTTGTTTTTCAAAATTTTGCAAGTAAATGATGTAATATGGTTGGTGGATAATAAAACAGAAATGATCTAATAGGAAATCGATTGTTTTTTTTAGTCGGTTCAATCATTAAAATATTACTGCAATAACATTTACCATAGAATGCCATATTTGACATGTATATTCGATTTGTTGTTCAAAATTGTGCAAGTAAATGATGGAAAATAGTTGTTGGATAAATGCCCCAATAGGAAATAGAATTTGTTTGCTTAATCATTAATATATAACTACATATTTGACATGCGTATCTGATTTGTTTTTCAAAACTTTGCAAGTAAATAATGTAAAGTGGTTGTTGGATAAACAATGGAAATGATGTTATAGGAAATAGAATTTTCATGCATATCTGACCTGTTTTTCAAAATTTTGCAAGTAAATGTTATAAAGTGGTTGTTGGATAATAAAAGGGAAATGACCAAATAGGGAATATAATTTGTTTACTTAATCATATATATATATATATATATATATATATATATATATATTATTGCACTAACCTTTATCATAAAATGCATATCTGATCTATTATTCAAAACTTTGCAAGTAAATGATGTAAAATAGTTGGTAGATAATAAAATGGAAACGATCTAGTAGGAAATCGAATTTGTTTACTCAATCATTAATATATTACTACAATAACATCAATCATAATTCTAGATCTATTGATGCTCGTAGCCTTGAAACTGCATGTAGATTTTTTTGGGCGGCGCTTGCTTACCGCCTTTTGCCTCTTGAATAACTGAACTATTTTTCCCATTCGACACTAATTTGAGGCAAACCTTTTATAGTTCCACCTCTCTTCAATGGTTTACATGCTCCGGCATCGGTTATCATCCGTGCATGGCTTTGAAAGAGCGACGCAAAAATTCAATTAATCCCTTCTCATCACACATAATTGTAATTCACATATCATAATAATTAATGAATGTTTGTCCTAAATTATTTATCGAGAAATTGATTCGAGGAATATATGAGGAGAATTAATATGGCTTTTCATCAAATAAGATTCTCTCCAAAGGGAAAATGGCCAGTTTATCTCGAGTTTCTATCTTTAAGCTTCTGTTAATCATGATGGCATTGGCGACCGGCTTCTTTCCAGAAGCGAGCGCTGTGGGAGAATGCAAGGTCGGCCTTCACGAGGCTGAGTCCTCCTCGCTGCCCGTGCGCTGTGCTTCTCTCTCCTGCGGCGAAGGAGGTCCGGATCATCCCTGCCGCGGCTATCTCGATTCCCAAGAGATGCGGCATGAGGAAAGCTAGAAGCGAAGGCCGTGGTGAGTCTAGTCTTTCCATTTCGCCGTCCCCCTGAGGAAGCAGCTGCGTTCGGTGCCTGCCACAGAAGCAAGGGAGCAGGACGAGGATGGCGACACAAGGATGGCGAAGCAAGGGCCGGAAATGTCTGCTCATCAGAAGCAGACGGTCTTCCTTGTCTTTTTGAATTAATTTGCACATCCGGTCTTGTTGTGATAATTCGTGATTCTACCTTTCGTCTGATTTTACTTTTCATCCAATTATTTTCCTTTGCCGAAAAAGTAACATGTTTCGTCTGCCTGACATCTATTCTTGTGAACAGAAGGACAAATGATCGTGGGATTACAAATCAAACAATGGATTTACGTTATACGATTGATGTTATTTAGGTTCTCAACGAGATTGGTAAGAATTTCCTCGATGTAATGGAGATTATGACTATACCTGTCAAATAGTATTTTGTCAACATGCCTCTTTAAAAAGTAATCCCAACTCGAGCCCACCTTCCAATCTTCTCCTTCTCCTCGAGGTCAATGGTCATGGTCGGCACCTGAGGGCCCTCATGCTTCTTCTCCATCGACACTTTATAAGCATGCAATTTAGCCTTTGTACATTAAACTATACTAACATTTAAGCCCAATTGTTCCTTGATTAGCTCATTGAAAGCAATAATTTTAATAGTTAGCATTGTTCTTATTGTAGGAATATAGTAATTTGCCAACCAAGAACTTGTTACTCTCATATTTTTTAAACTAATACTACATGTAAGCTTTGAATGGTAGGTCTTCACGTGAAATCCACTACGAGCATCAATAGATCTAGAAATCTTCCAAAAACAACTTTCGTTAGCACATTTTATACTCTAACAACCTTCTTTTCATTCTTTGTAAACTTGATCTCTCTACACTCAGTCATTGAGTACTTTATCAAAGCATTTTTAAATTGCCGACTACTATCAAATACCAATGTCACAGTAAATCCAGACACAACACAATTAGGATCATATCTTGGAAACCTACTCATTCTCCTAGTAAAATCATCATCTCCTACTTCCGCATCAGACCCTATACTCTCATTGGCATCCATTTCATAGTCTCGAACCCCATGAAGCGAGGTCGAATTAGCCAGCCGAGGCTAAGGTTCAATATTAGGGATATATGCTATGCTCATGTGATCTTTGATGAGTTGCTAAAGTTTGAACTTGAATGATTGTACTTGATTTTGCTTAAATATGCATTTTTGTAGTTATAGGACTGATTTACTACTTTGACCAAAACGAGGTCTGTAATGACCTTGTTTCAATTCAAGTCCTCTTAGGATTAGATAATAGACATCCCAAGCTTCGAAATGGTAGGTTGCCCACCCCAATTGAGTGTCGTTGACTCTCGAAAAATATCTCTGAAAATGAGCAATTCTGCTGTAGTTCAGTTGAATTTTCGGTTTTGTGTTTGCTTCAAAATGAGACTTTACTATTTTTGTGTAGCCTTCTGCGATTATTTTTGGACAATCTTGCCCTATGATTTTTATTCAAAATCATTTTTAGAACATCCGGTAATTTTTTCATGATTTTTGGATGTGCTTAACTAGGTCAGATCTACTCATATCTAAGCCTAGGTCAGTTTGTTCTGTGTTGACCTCTGGATTTTCCATTTTTGTACTGATTTTTTTGTTGAGTTTTGGAATAAATTTCCTTAATAAAAATTGCTCGTATTAGTGTTATGCATGTCCTATATTTTTTTTCAAAATTTTTAGACATGTTCAACTAAGTCAAAATCGCTTAGATTTGAACATAGAACAGTCTATTCTACATTGGTTTGAATTCTATTTTGATATTTGACCACATCCTTGTATGCACCCTCCCGCCTTGGATCATCTTCCCGCATCCTTGCATCCTCCCGCCGCCACGCGTTTGCCGGGCCAACCCCCCTCGGCAACGGGTAGGTCATAAAATAACGGTCGAACTCGGGTATGCCTATGGCCTTCCTCAGGCCAGTCCAACCCCCCAGGTTGGTTCGGTGCAGGTCGTAGTATCTGGCGAGCTCAACGAACGCGCCCATGTCGAGCATTTTGTCCACACGCTTCGACTAGTACTCCTCTAGGACGGGCGGCGACACGTCCTCCCACAAAAGCAACAGTGGTACGGTTCCCAACCACCGACTAACTTAGTTTTAAGCACTACGCAATTAAAATAATGCTAATCTTATAATCATCTAATCAAGTATAGATTAGGTCGCTTGTGAAACATTTTCTTTATACTGCTGCAGATACTCGATAAATGGGGTCACTAAAGTTTAGAAAAAGGAAAAATTCCTCTTTTAAATAGTATAGTGATAACATTTAGCTTGACTAATTCCTATTCGCACACATTAACTACCACATCTACATACTTTATATAAGGCTTTATCCACATCTAGACAAATGTCGCTTCTAAGATTGTTTTGTATCTAACAACGAAAAACTATAGTCAAGGTGGTATAATAAGTAAAATTTCATACACTATCCGAGAAACCGTCAACTTAAGCCATGTCAATATTTAAAACTTTAGTCTCTATTTGCAGGGCAATTGGGCGTATAAATCACATTTTTTGGTGGGAAAAATTTCTAAAATGGAACTAGAGTACGCCGGAGAAGCTGGGAGCTGAAAAGCTAGTGAAGGTAGGGGGTAAGCTATACCATCTACGAAATCTGTGGGCTGTAACGCAATAATGTGAATGTTCAAGAGGGCTATTATTGCTATATATAAACACTTATCACATCACATAATGTCCAACAATGAATTATACAGCAAGAAATAAATTTCAAACTTACAATTCATGATACTTACATTTTTGTGCTTATTTAATATATTGAAAACAACATATCAAATTAAAAAGAACATGTTGAAGGAACACTAATTGATTAAAAAATCTATTTTTGTCCACATAAATTTCAAAATAGTATTTAACTTCTTGCAATTTATGTAGTTTTACCAAATTATAGCATCACACGCTTCTATTGTATATTGACGAAGGAGAAGATATCGTACCCTCTATGCACAATTCAAAGAGTCTTAAGTGATTGTGTCAAGTCATCAAACTCAATTAGATACTCGGTTAGTGACTCATCTTTTCTACTCAGCTCCTCCAAAACCTTTTGAACAACCAAATCGACAATTTCTACTTGGCTACCATACACAAAAGCACTTTCATTAGTTTAGTAGATTTAATTCATACCCATGCATCACACGTGATTACATAGGATATCTAAATATACTGAGTAACAAGTATAGGCTAATTTAGTAGAATTCAGTTCATCGGATGCATTTTTCTATAGGTGGTGGTTTACACAACCACTGAAATTACCAAGTGGCTACCACATAATGCCCAAGCAATTTCGGCATCTATAGCTAAGCCTAGAAAAGATTTTCAGCACTCATAATAGGGAGAATCGGGAACTGAGAAAATGTAGACAAATTCAAGGTTATCCATTGAACACTGCAATTTGGTGATGACAAATTGAATAACCCCAAAACCCATGACAAATTCCCCAGCGACTGAAATATTGGGGAAGATGTCTCGAGTAGAGGATGTAAAGTTCAATAGGAGCAACACTTGTAGTTGGAGGTAGTTTTCAAAATTTTGCATTTAAAAAAAGAAGGAGAAAATAAATGATTTGATAGGGCGATGTATTATCCCCTAAAAAAACAAAAATAAAAAAAGAAGAAAAAGAATTAGGCAAGCATCTTAAAGGTAGTTTTACCTTTGTCGCTCCTCGACCTTCTATCCCTTAATTTTACCAACCTTTGCAAGAGCCTCTTTGAACACCTCGAGTTCGACCTTGGAGGAAAGATTCTTTGGGCGTGGAGTCCGATGTTTAACATCCCCAAGTTTCACTTTATAAAAGATGGGATAAATCTTTTTTCTACCTTCTGACCGAGACACATTGTTCATCATGTGTTCAAGCTCAATGAGACACCATTTGCGATCAAGATAAGTTTGAGAGATGATGGGTATGTAGATTTTGGAGTTGTCAATAGCTTGTAGAATTGTCTCACCAATCTTATCACCCACCTTGATTGCATCTTCGTCCATGAATACGTGGATTCCGGCATTATTTAAGGCTTTATTGAGGAAGCCCGTGAAGTCAAAACGAGTATCCGCCCCACTAAAACTCAAGAACACATCGTACTGAACTTCTGATGTTCTGGCCCTTGAGTGTGCCTTATCTGGGACTTCCAGACCTCTCTCTCTCCCCCAAAAAAGAGAAAAAAGGGTTGGTAACTTGGTGTGGCGTGGCCTGGCTAAGAAGTGAGCTGAGGTTTTTGGAATGCTTCCACGGCATAGCACACAGAGATGACCGATATTCCAATGAAGACGGAGATCCTCGTGAATATACTGTATGTTAATGGTAAGCGGTCAGTACACAGACACGAAAAAAGAAGAAGAAGAAAAGATCATCCAGCGGCTGAAGGTGTGTGCAAATAGATTTAGCGAAGGGAATTTCTGCTTAGAGTGCACAATCACATGCAAAAACACAAACAAATTCGGACGAGATTTTACCTAAATTCACAGGATGGACTTCATCAGAATCGACTCGACGGATGACCGGTGCGGTGCTCCCTGGCAAAGGATGGCCACGGTGGTGGTTCGGCAAGGTGTACGCGGCGGTGATTCAGCCGACGATTTGTGGCGCGGCTCGTCCCCTCTCGTCTCGGTAGTGACTTTCCGCCGCGGGTAGCAATGCAAGACAAAGCCACGAGGAACGCCGACCGAAGGAAAACAGGCTCGACATCATGATGCAACAGCAGCGGCTTGGGACAGAGAGCACCCGCGTCGTCTCCGGTAGTTGGAGGTGTGGGAAGGAGCGGCAGCCCGTTACGTTCGGCGATAGACACGACGGCCTCCCGCCGGGCCGGGCCCAGCAAAAAAAGAGAACAAAAAAAATCAAGGCCTAGAGAAGAAATGCAGCACGAAACAGGCTCTTAGCTTCGGAATCCCAAATTTGAGGGAGGATTTTTTTTTTTTTTTTGGAGAGGAATGACGACGGAGAGGTTCGGCGGAGGAGAAGGCAGTGCCGTCGGAGGTGGTCGTCGTGGCTTGGACAGCAATGCAGCTCGTCGGAAGAGAGGAGGTGGCGGCAGTGAGCAGCAGATGTCGGGAGTGGGTCGCTGTCGCTCGTCGGAGGTCGTGGGTCGCGGCTTGGACAGCAAAGCAGCTCATCGGAAGAAGGAAGGCGGTGGTGGTGAGGAGCAGGCGTCGGGAGTGGGGGCAGTGCCGTCTTCGCCGCTCACGGGCTGGAGCTGCGACGTCAATGAGGACGGACGAGGGTAAAAGCAACACGAGCGCGCGTCCTCGTTTGCGCAAAGCCTCCCGAAATCTAACGTCTCTCTCTGGTCTTTTTTATTCGTGTGTAGACCAAAAAGGACAGACAATATTGACTAACGGAGGGTTGTGATTCACTGGCATTCATAGGGCGGAATTCAATCGAATGGCTCTCTTGCCGATTCTGCGAAAGTTCAATAGCCATTCGACTGATTGACTCATATAGTCAAATTAAATGGATGAATGGGTCAAAACAACTAAGGCAAGACGAATTGGCAAAATCGAACTTTCACCGAATCGACAAGAGTTGGATTGTGAATTCCCTTTAGCCATTTGATTGATTGCGACTCATATAGTCAAATTTAAAACATGGGCACTTAGGTTCCACGTGTCATTTGACAACCATTTTGCCACCTGTCATTTGACAACAACAATGGTGGATTCAAAAACTACTTTTTCCAAAGTCCTTGAGCTTTATATGTCCAAGGGTCTTGTTTGGTAATTTTTTTTTTTGAAGAATTTTGAGGAAATACAATTACATTTCCTCGGCCAAAGCAGGTCTAATATTTTGAGTTTTAAGCATTTCCTTGCAGTGGCCCAAAAACTTGCACTCACAAAGATAGAAGTCAAAGCGAGTGGAAGGGGGCCAAGGTAAAACGAAACAAGCCAAGAGGTGAAATGAGAGGGCCAAACAACAGCCAAAGAGAACCAGCTAGCCTTCCCCGAAACCTAGAGAGGGAACAGCAAAACAAAAGAGAAACCCAAAAGCCCGCTCTAGGACAAGAAGGTAAGAAAGCAATGGTTGCCATAGTGAGGAGCGAAGACCTCCATTCCAAGCTTCCAAAGCAACATCTAGGAATTCGAAAGAATCTCCAAACAATAAAGGTTGGAGGAGAAACCCCTTACTCAAAAGCCGGATGTCCAAAGTAGAAGATTAGTTCGCTAAAATGGAAGGATTGAGCACCCGACTTTGTAGTAGTCTTCTATTTGTAGCAGTGGGAGGAACATGATGGAAGGATAAGGCTTTGTCCTTTCAAACTCTTTCAAGACATCCTTTCATGGCCGAGAGGGAAGGAGTTCTACCTAGGAAAAGTATGTTGTTCCGCTCCATCCATATGATATTGCAAGTAGCTGCAAACCCGAACCGAGCAAGAGAGGAGTGAAAAGAAGCACCGGATAAGTACTTTATCGCCCAGAGCAAATTATCCTCCCAAGATTTATTCCGCCAAGCGAAATTAAATCTAGCAGCCCAAAAAATGATTAAGGTAGCAGGAATAGGGCAACCAAAAAATAAGTGGTTGACCAAATCAGGTCGAGAAGACCGAAAACCGCAATTCACGGCCCGGATACGACCGTATGTGAGTAGTAGAACTTGAGTTGGTAGTCTATTTTTTGTGATCAACCAAAGTAGTAATTTGTCACATCACAATTTTGCCCTGTCATATTATCTTGTTATTGTGTTTTAAATTTGATATGTCATATCATGTTGCATATGAATATTGCCAAATTATGTCATCTCGTTTTTATGTTTTAATATTGTTTTGGAATTTTATTGCCATGTTACGTTGCAAATTATTATTACCATGTCATTTTCTTACCTTTTTTTAGGATTGCAAAACTCACATCTATAATGATTGATTTAACATGTTTCAAGAAATATATTTTCCATTTGAAAATATTTTATAGATTTTAATTTTTTTACCTTTATATGTTATGGACTGAAAGCAAAGTAAAATAGAATATTAAGGCTTGTTCGGTAATCATTGTATTATCGAAAATAATTGCTGCTCATAAATTATTTTTTTTTTTTCGTTCCCTAGATGAGTTTTTGAGCATTTAAAGGCATTTGACAACTGTCCAAAATTTCTACTCTTGGAGTAGAAATGTGTTTGGTAGGACCTCAATTTTTTTTTGCAATTTGAAATTTCTTGTAATTTTTTAAATAATTTTATTACATCTTCACATTTTTCCTTTTTTTTTTTTTTTCCTTTTCTTCTTCTCCTTCGTCCTTTGGCTAGTCATCGGCCTCAACTAGGCAAGCAACCGGCTAGACAAGGACTAGCGACCTCGTTGAAGTGTCGTTGGTCCTCGGCAAGGCCGAAACTTGGTTGGGTCGACAAAGCTCGACTTCGCCCAGATCTGATGAGGTCGAGCTTGCCTAGCCCCCGGGTAATGCTACGCTGCCCTTGCGGTGGCCCGGTGAGGTCAAGTCTCACCTAGCCGCCGAGGAGGCTTGACCTCACTAAGGGCTGATGACACTTCGATGAGTTTGTCGGCCAAATGACGAGGGAGAAGAAGAAAAGGAAAAAGAAAATAATAAATGAAAAAGAAAAAAAAAAAAAAACATAAAATGAACTTGATTTTTGAGTTGTCCTCAAGAACAAAGAATCAACCTTCTTTTTTTTTTTTTTTTACTTTCTAGATTTTGTTCCAAATTTATTCTTAGGAACAAATTTGTTCCAAAAACAAAAAAAGTTACCAAACAAATTCCTATTCTTTTTTTGTTTCAAAAAACAAAATAATAGAATCGGGCACTGTTTGATCAGTTATTGAATAAGCCCTTAGTTTGACCTTGCGAATGCCCACATTAGTCCTAAGGTTGAGTTGAACTTGAAACAATGATTCCATCTACACTCGTGGATACATGAATTGGACATTGCGATTGTAGAGACTCGAATTGGACTTCCAATGCTTAAATCAATAATGAAAATGAGATTCACAACTAATAAATAACTTGATCAATTCGTGCATTTGAGAACCCCTCGTATCGAGACGGAGAAAGAGAAAATTAGGAGAAGAAAGAAGAGAAGGAAGAAGAAGATGGAAGCCCTACCAACCTGCTATGATGTGTTCTTGAGTTTCAGAGGTGCATACGATCGCACTGGCTTCGTCTATCACCTCTACAAGAGGCTGCTGGATTCTGGGGTCCGCGTGTCACGCAACGATTGCGCGCTCCCGGTCCGCAAGGAGAAAGGCACGGAGCAGCTTGTCTGGGCCATCAGTAGATGTAAAATCGCGATACCCATCATCTCCCGAGGGTATGCGAGTAGTACATGGTGCCTCGAGGAGCTCGCCGCGATCATGGATTGCCGCAGAAGGGATGACAAATTGGTCTTCCCTGTATTCTATAATGTGGATGTTGTTGATTTGGGTCGCCGACGCGGTGACTTTGATGATGAGATGAAGTGCAGTTCGGAAGAAGTGCTGAAATGGCAGGAAGCGCTGACTTCTGTAGCGAGGATTAGAGGGTGGATATCACAGAGCACTGCTGATGGGTATGTATGTTTTGTTTTGTATGTATGTATTGATTTATTTACCAATCTAAGAATCTATATCTGTCCCAATTCCGGATCTGAACCTCTGTTCGTTTGGATGCGAATGACTGATCCGGAATTGCAGAATTTGGGGAAAGGTGGGCATCAAACTGTAAGCCTAACTTTGTTTTTACACGTATGTGTGGGGAAGGCATGAAGGAGAGCTGGTGCCAATGGTGGTTGTCAAGGTTTTGAGTGAATTGAAAAGGATGTGGATTCAACGGCTCCCCCTATCCATAGGATTAGGTATTTACCGGTTCCATTTCAGCCAATCTTCGGCATTTTCGTAGTGGCTACAACTTATCATCTTATTGTATCGCTTTGGTTTGTCTCGCTGAATCGCAGCTTATCTTTTCTTTTCGGAGAAGAAAAGAAGGGAAACTAAATGCCAAGTGTTCTTGGCCTTTCGTGGCCCCGATACTCGATACAACCTTGCTGACTACCTCTACGTCAGCCTCATGGCATCAGGAATCAGAGTGTTTAATCATGATGATCCCACGCTCATAGGTAAAGATTTTAGTAATGAGATTAGCAATGCCATCAACCGCTGTGAGATATCCATTCAGATTCTCTCTTCGAATTATTCCTCCTCGCCTTGGTGCCTGGAAGAGCTCGCTCGAATGGTTGAGTGCAAGAGAACAAAGGGACAAATGATATTGCCCATATTCTATAAAGTGGATCCTTCGCATGTGCAAGACCTATTGCATTGTTTTGAAGAGAGCATCCTTCCACATAAGGAGCTGGTTGACTGAAATACTTATGATCGGTGGAAGCGAGCTCTCCAAGAGATTCTTGAAGGATGGGTATCAGACAAAGTCGCCAATGGGTACTTACTCTATCCTCATTCCCACCTAAACCTTAATTTGATTCATGTTGCTGGAAACTTCTTACACTACTCAAAGCGTACTTTAATGTTTGTTTGGCAATTGGTAGACATGAAGAGGTACTTACTCTATCACTTAGTGCCTGGAAGAGCTCGCTCGAATGGTTGAGTGCAAGAGAACAAAGGGACAAATGATATTGCCCATATTATATAAAGTGGATCCTTCGCATGTGCGAGACCTATTGCATTGTTTTGAAGAGAGCATCCTTCCACATAAGGAGCTGGTTGACAGAAATACTTATGATCGGTGGAAGCGAGCTCTCCAGGAGATTCTTGAAGGATGGGTATCAGACAAAGTCCCCAATGGGTACTTACTCTATCCTCATTCCCACCTAAACCTTAATTTGATTCCTGTTGTTGGAAACTTCTTACACTACTCAAAGCGTACTTTAATGTTTGTTTGGCAATTGGCAAGCATGAAGAGGTACTTACTCTATCACTTGGTGCCTGGAAGAGCTCGCTCGAATGGTTGAGTGCAAGAGAACAAAGGGACAAATGATATTGCCCATATTCTATGAAGTGGATCATTTGCATGTGCGAGACCTATTGCATTGTTTTGAAGAGAGCATCCTTCCACATAAGGAGCTGGTTGACAGAAATACTTATTATCGGTGGAAGCGAGCTCTCCAGGAGATTCTTGAAGGATGGGTATCAAACAAAGTCGCCAATGGGTACTTACTCTATCCTCATTCCCACCTAAACCTTAATTTGATTCCTGTTGCTAGAAACTTCTTACACTACTCAAAGCGTACTTTAATATTTGTTTGGCAATTGGCAGGCATGAAGAGGTACTTACTCTATCATAAATATATCATTATTTATGGATCATTTGGGCTATTATCCCCATAAGCAAATATAAAATCTTAAATAGATAGTCGTTATTTTACTACAATAAATTCGTGCATTTGAGAACCCCCTATTTAAAATAGCTAAACCCTAGGATATTAGTCAATGGATTTTGGCATAGTCTAAATTGAACTCTAATTTGGATTGGATCTATTTAAAACTCCATTCTATCTAATACAAAACATAGGACTCCAAGCATGCTCACATTTCGAATAAAATGTTTTACACAAGAGTCATAATTATCTTCACTAAAAAATTTTTGTGATAAGTGCATTGGAAGTCCTAAAATTTGTTATGAAAATGCAATTTAGTCCTAAAAACTTTCAAAAATACAATTAAGTCATAAAACTTGTCACAAAGTGCAATTAAATTTTAAAACTTTCAAAAAGTGCAATCAATTTTAAAACTTGTCAAAGTGGTTCAATTTAATCCTTCCATTGATTGCATTTTTTTAAAATTTTTAGGACTTGGTTGCACTTTCGTGATAAGTTTCAGGATTTAATTGCACTTTTTAAAAATTTTAGAACTTAATTGCATTTTCATGATAAGTTTTAGGATGCACTTATCCCAAAATATTTTAAACTCTCCAAATACAACTATGCTCATGGTGGACAATTACTCTTTTAACTTTTTTGTGACATCATGAACCCAAAAATGTATATCTTTGTGACACATTTATTTCAAAAAAATTTCAATAACACCAAAAACCCCAAAACTTATGTGACACATTCACCCCAGATTTATACCCATGCGATATATTTACCCTCCGTTAAAATTCTGTAAACGATAACCACTTAAAATCTTATGTGGCTACCTATATAGTGATGGAAAGCAAACGATGTTGGCAAAAATATGACAATTCACTATATGTTCTTTCTTTGTTTTCTTTTAACTTCCCTGTTTGTTTTCTTCTTTAGTTTGGTGATGACAAGGATGGTGGCAATGGTAACAATGAGGGTGGCAACAACAACAAGGGTAAATGAATGAGGAAGGAAAAGAAAAAAAAAAGAGGAAAAAATAATGTTGATAGAGGGTAAATGTATAGGGCGTGTTTAAATTAAGGGTTTTTGGTGCCATAAAAATTGTTTGAGGTAAATATATCGCATGTATACAAGTCTTGAGTTTTTTGTGTCACAACAAAATTGAGATAAAAATGTTACACTAGGTACTTTGAGGTTTTTGGTGTTACAAAAAAAAGTTTAGAGTAAATATGTCAAGTGTGCAAAGTTTGATATTTATGATGGCTTTTACGCTTAAAGAAAAAACGGCCAAAAGGGATCACGTATGTCTTTCAGATGTTACTTGCCTGGTATGAACGGAATAATACAAATGTCTCTGCCATTTTCAAAGTTGCATTCATGCATCATCAAATAACAAGAGGAAATTCCAAATAATAGCCTAAAGTACTCTCATTTTCTTAAATATGGGTTTGACCTCATTGGCTTATCAAGGGCATTTTCATCCTTTACAATTTATTTATTTATTTATTTTCTTTCATTTTTCTTTCTTTTTTCCTTTTTCTATTTTTCCAAAAAAATAAACTCAAAAAAGAAAAAAAAAAGATGAAGCTAAAACTTAAAATATTACATGTATATAAGGTGGCAACCGTCTCTCACCTGTAACCATCGCCCCATAGTCGAGGCAAGGGTCGGCTGATGCCCCACCAACTAAGGGGTTGTGGCGATAAGCAAGAGCCCTTCCACCCAAGTTTTTCTTTTTCCTTTTCTTTTCTCTCTCTTTTAAAAAAAAAAAGGTTTTAGTCTTTTTTTTAGTTTGTCTTTATTATGGAAAGAAAAAAAAACATAAAAATAATATAAACTAAAAAAATGCAAAGGACAAAATGCCATTGACTAGCCGATGAGGTTGGGCCTTTGTTTAAAACTAACATAATTATTTCAAGCCTTTATTTGAGAACATAAAGGTAATGCAAATCTTTATTTGGAATTTTCCTAAATAACAATCAAGCAAACCAAGTGCATATACATGCACACCACATTAGGATTATTCATGCATCCATGTCATCATATGACACTCCGTGCCATCATATTATTGACACCTCAAAATTTGCCCAGTTTTCAAGGAAGCGTTATGTTTGACGTATGGGGTTGAGCAAAAGGTTTAGCCAATGAGATACAATAGCTTAAGGCAACCGCCTTGTCCTTTATATTAGGGGTAAGCATCGATCTAGGGTCAACCTTGTTGGTGATGCAGTTCTGGATCATCTTATTACAAGACATTTGTTCTTCACTTATATTGATCTTCCACCTGGCCGCTTGACTGATTTACGAGCTGCTGCTGTAAACAATGAGAACTTTGCACATGTCGCGGTTAAACACAAGCTCCATTTACACCTTCGGCATGGGTCCTGTGCCTTGAAGAAGCGGGTTTTTCATTTCTTTCTTTCTTTCTTGCTCGTGACATTGTATCATCATTAAATTTCTTTTATGGTTGTTTGATACATAATATGACCCGTAAACAATATTGTTTGACTTGTCTGTGAGGGTAATGACTATTAGGTCTTTTGGCTTTTTTTTTTTTTCCAAATGAGGGATTTCGTAAAGGAAGTTCAGGATGAATTGTCGAAGCCAGGTTTCAACTCTTTTGGTTTAGGGGATTGTAAAGCACCAAAAGTACTTGGCGATATTGTTGAATCCATTGCCGGTGCTATATTCCTTGATAGTGGACATGATATTGTTGTTGTGTGGAAGGTTAGTTCGATTTGGTTGACCTATGGGCATTCTTTTTTCAATATGCCCTTTTACATGTTTTTTAGCCCTTGTTGCATCCCATGGTCACTCCAGATAGACTCCCAATGCATCCTGTCAGGGAGCTGCAAGAGCGCTGCCAGCAGCAGGCTGAAGGCTTGGAGTATAAAACCTCCCGAAATGGCAACTTGGCCACAATTAGAGGTGTCAAACGGATGGGTGGGTCAAGTCGGGTTTGGGTCGGGTTATTAATGGGTCAACCCAAATTGACCCATTAACCCATTTATGACCCATTTATGTTTAATGTAAATATTTTGACCCATACCCGATCCGACCCATATTTAACCCATATCCGACCCAACCCATATTAATAAAATATTTTCATATTTAACCAAATTTAGGAAAACTTATTTTTATGTTTTTTTTTAAAGATTATATTACCAAAAAACTTCCAAGCAATAC
This sequence comes from Eucalyptus grandis, assembly GCF_016545825.1. NCBI lineage: Eukaryota > Viridiplantae > Streptophyta > Magnoliopsida > Myrtales > Myrtaceae > Eucalyptus > Eucalyptus grandis. The sequence continues at coordinate 25,132,240 of NC_052614.1, read as the reverse complement.
AAATCCAATCAATAATTTTTCAAAAAAATATTTCTTAATATATATTATATATATATATATATATATATATATATTGTTAAAATAGTTTTATACAACACAAATTTAATGGACAATTTTTATAATTTTTAAAATAATTATTTTAAAAATTGAATTTTTATTTTTATTTTTTAAAATTTTTTTTTTAATTTTTTAGTTTTTAAAATAATTTTTAATTTTAATTTTCTTTTTTTTTTTTGTTCTTCTTCTTCTTTGGCCGGCCGCCGGCCATTGAGCTCGCCCGACTTGCCGATGCCGGCGAGCTCACGGCTCACCGATCGCCGGCTCAAGCCTCGTTGGATGTTGGCAAGGCCTTGCCTTGCCGGATCCGACGAGCTCACCCCCGCCGGACGTTGGTGATGCCTCCACCTCGCCCATTCGGAGAGCTTGAGGCTCGGCGGTGTTGAGCAAGGTCGAGCTCACCCCTCGCGGATCGAAGCTCACCCCTCCGACATCGGCGGGTTCGAGTCTCGCTAGATCAGCAAGGCTCGAGCCTCGCCGAGCGTTGGCGAGGACTCCGCCTTGCCAAATCCGGTGAGCTCGAGGCTCACTTGGCTGATCGCTAGCTATCGCTATGCCGGCGATCGGAGGAAGAAGAAAGAAAAAAAAAGAGAAAGAAAAAAGTAAAAAGGAAAAAGAAAAGAAAATTCAAATAAAAAATAATTATAATTTTGGTTTTTATAATAATAAAAAAATTGTAAAGTTAAAAGAGAAGAGAGAGATGGTGAGGTTCGAGTGAAAATAAATAGGTTCATTTTTAATGGGTTAATAAATGGGTCTTAAATGGGTCAATTCTCTAACCCATTTAAAACGCATATATCTCAGTCTTGATTCATTAAAACCCATTATGGATGCTTTAGGAAATAAAGCTTGATCCATTAACGACCCGTTTAAACATAAACGGGTCCATAAATGGGTCAATGACCCATTTTGACACATCTAGCCACAATTGAAGTTTTTGTTGATGGAGTACAGGTTGGGGTTGCTCAGAATCCACAAAAAAAGATGGCGCAGAAACCTACTGCACGAAATGCTTTTGCTATTCTGAAAGAAAGGGATACATCTTATGCTAAGGTGAACAATGATGGAAAGAAGAAAAATGGTAACCAAACATTTACGAGGCAAACACTGAATGACATATGTTTGCATCAAAACTGGCCAAAGCCATTATATAGGTAAGACTAAATTTTCCTCTCTTATTGCAATTTCTGAATTATGAAAAAAAAAAAAAGGAGCCTGTTGGAATCTAGAACCGACTCGGAACTTGTGACAAGGTAGGTTCTAGGTTCTTGATTATGATGGATAAGTTCCGGGTTCCAAAAAATAAGAAACCTGTACTCGAGGATAGGTTCCGGGTTCCAAGCGGAACCTGTAAGGAACCAAGAACCGCTCACCCTTATATTAAACGGCTCCTTAGTAAGGAGTCCAAGTAATTTTATATTGTTCTTTAATAATTTAAACTTTTAATGTATTTTACGACATTAATAACCATAATTTACAAAAGAGGAAAATGTCTCTATGAGGCTCATAGCGAGGATAGGTTCCAGGTTCCAAGCGGAACCTATAAGGAATCAGAAACCGCTCACCCCTATATTAAACGGCTCCTTAGTAAGGAGTCCAAGTAATTTTACATTGTTCTTTAATAATTTAAACTTTTAATGTATTTTACGACATTAATAATCATAATTTACAAAAGAGGAAAATGTCTCTGTGAGGAGTCCTCATAGCGTAAACAGCTCCTCATGATATCTTTCTCCAGTACTCATTCTCTTTTGTATTCTTTGTCTTCTTAGTCTTCAATTTGCCAAAATCGAAAAAAAAAAAAAAAAAAAACTTTCCCATTCGCCGCTCGACACTTGCCTCACTCACTTCTAGTCACTTGTTCCACTCACTAGTCGACACTTGCCTTGCTTATTTGCTTGCTGCTCACCTCACTCGGCACTCGATGCTCACCTCACTTGACAATCACCACTTGCATCGCTCACCTCTCTTTGCTAACCTTGCTCATCATTGAACTCATCGATCGGTCCAGTCCTCGATCGCCTTTTCAGGGAGACACAAAATGAAACAAAATAATTATTGATTGGTCCTGAGTTGACCCCGGAATCGGATCAAACATATTGGGTCGGTCCAATCCTCAATCCTAGGCTTAATAGGGTCGGCACTCAGTCCTAAAAATTAAGAACTAATATTGTGCAAGTTGGTCCTAGAATTAGGGAGTGGAGTGGCCCAAACCGGACCATGCTCACCCCTACTTTATATACCCCCATTTTCTCAAAATTCCCCCAATTTTTGTCCTCACGTGTTCTCCTCGATCTTCACATGTACTGAGTTTCTCTTGTTATGGAGGTAGATCCCCAATGCCCTTGCTTAAAACTTTACATAGAAAAACATGTTAAAATGTTATACTCCATGTTTGGACATTTAGATTTGAAAATACACGATTATATTGCCCCTTTGAATAGTCGAAAATACACGTCGCTAGACTTTTGTAATGGAAGTATTAATTTTCAAAGTTTAGAATATGTCGTTATACTGCTCGTTTTAACAGTTGAAAAATGCCATGAATTTTAGACAGCATAAAGTGGAAATGAAATGTCAAGTCACAGAATATGTTTGATGCTGCCGGAATTTTGCACGATACCATGCATGTTATTAGACCATCTTAATTAGTATTTGGAATCTTAGATCTGGATAGGTCATTACGATGCTGGCTATCCTGCAGTTGCGCTAGATCACATGCTGTTGTCGTTGTTGATGTAAACAGAGTAGCTTGGGAAGGATGTAAGGTGGTGATTAGATTGAACTTATGCATTAGAATAAACCCCTTTTATCTATAAGTGAGCCTATGGTCACATATCGAAGATATTCAATTCATTCGTAGGATATGCTATGGCAGTGCAACCAGGGGTCCCAAGTTAATATACATCGCGATTTGAACCCATGAATTGGGGCGCTTGCTTGTGATCACTCATTTCACAGTTTTGAATTAAATTACAATTTTCAAGTTGAATTTTGATTCTATTTTTACTAGGTTGGAATGGAAATGTGTTTTTCTCGTATTCGTGTAAAGCTATAGATTAAAAGTAGCGTACATTGCATGCATCATATCCACATCATATTTTTAATCTCCTTTGCCATGTTGTGTTGCATGTAGGTATTATCATATCATGTTATCTCGTAATTATGTTTCAAATCTAATTTTCCATATCATATCATCTCGTTATTAGATTTTGAATATAATTTGTCACGTCACAATTTTTCCCTGTCATATTATCTTGTTATCGTGTTTTAAATTTGATATGTCATATCATGTTGCATATGAATATTGCCATATTATGTCATCTCATTTTTATGTTTTAATATTGTTTTGGAATTTGATTGCCATGTTACGTTGCAAATTATTATTATCATGTCATTTTCTTACCTTTTTTAAGACCTGCAAAAGTCACATTTATAATGATTGATTTAACATGTCTCAAGAAATATATTTTCCATTTGAAAATATTTTTATAGATTTTTTTTTTTACCTTTATATGTTATGGACCGAAACCAAAATAAAATATTAAGACTTACTTGGTAATCATTGTATTATCAGACATAATTTATGCTTAGAAATGATTTTTTTATATTTTTCTCTAAATGAGTTTTTGAGCATTTAAATGCATTTTGACAACTATCCAAAATGTCTACTCTTGGAGTAGAAATGTGTTTGGTAGAATCTCAAATTTTTTTGTACTTTAGAATTTCTTTTAATTTTTTAAATAATTTTATAACATATTTACATTTTTCTTTTCTCTTTTCCTTTTCTTCTTCTCCTTCATCCTTTGGCTAGTTGCGGGCCTCAACTAGGCAAGCGACCGACCAAACAAGGATCAACAACCTCGTAGAAGCATCACTAGTTCCTAGCAAGGCCGAACCTTGGTTGGGCTAGCGAAGCTTAGCTTCACCTAGATCTAACGAGGTTGGCTTGCCTAGCCCTCAAGCAACCTGTTGCCCTTGCAGTGGCCTAGTAAAGTTGAGTCTCACCTAGCCAGGCTTGGCCTTAGTAGGGGTTGATGATGCTTCAATGAGGTCGTCGACCAAAGGATAAAAGAGAAGAAGAGGAGGAATAAAGAAAAGAAAAAAAAAAAAAAGGAGAACAAAATGGACTTGATTTTAAGTTATCCTCAAGCAACTTTTTTTTTTTTTTTTTACTTCTAAAATTATTCTTTTTTTTTTTGGGTCATAAGTAACGATTTCATTGAAATAACTAAGTCATATGTGGAGAAAGTACATTAAAAACATCAGCGCATAGTAAATCAAACAGGGCAGGTGGGGGATTCTGAAGCCAATTATGTGGAAGAGTATTGTTCCTGCACGCTTTCGCCAGCCAATCCGTAGGCCAGTTGGATTCTCTGTTGCAATGGGCCAAGGAAATAGCCCGAAACAGCTTCAGTTTTGTTCTGGCCCGACCCACAGCAGACTTCGCTTCCCAACTGAAGTCTTCCAAAGTGTTGCAATTGTGCACGAGGGGGAGACAGTCGGATACCACTTCCAGTGAAAGGTGAGTTCGGTTAGAGAGGAAAATTAGGGTTTCGAGGAGGGCGATGGCCTCCGCCTGTTCTGCCATGGACGCAGCCACCAGTTTCGCGAATCCATCAACAACCCGTCCCCTGGAGTTGCGGCACAAGCAGGCTATGGCTCCTATGTTCTCGCGTCCTCCCCTGCATCTTCTTGTTTCTGTTTCGGCGTCGCTACTTGGGAGAAAAGAGGCGTCGATGTTGATTTTCAGCGAATCAGGGGATGGGGGCTTCCATCGTTGAGGTATGGTTTCGCTGTGTTGCTCTCCTTTCTTTGTGTTGTTCCAAGTGGAGTAGCTCTCGTGTAAAGCCTCGGCTTTGAAAATCGTTTGCTGTGGGTGCAGAGGGCGTTGGTCATATATGAACTGATTGCGATCTTTCCAAATACTCCAGAGGGTAAACGTGATGAGGTCGAACCTTTTTGCACTGGTTGGGTTTTTTTTAACCATGTACAGCCAGTCGTCGAATCTGGTTAACCCTATTCTGGACACTTTGATGTGCAGGGGGCGGCTTTCCAAATCCTTGTCGTCCGGAGCATAGCAACAGGTGTGTTCGATTTGTGTCGCTTCCTTTTTGCAAATAGGGCACAAATGGATCGTACTATTTTCCCTTGTATAAATTTTCCATTGTGGGTATTGCGTTGTGGCATGCATTCCATAGAAAATGTTTAACCTTGGGTAGGCTATTTGATTGCCATATAGACTTCCATAATTTTGGTTTTGGCTGATGCGAAGAAGTTGCAATGGCTGCTTGATATGATGAAGTGCCTGCTTGTGCTTTTTTGTTTGGTGGATTATCTCTGTTGGCATAGTATACACTTTGAACTGTGTATATCCCTGTTTTGGTCTTCTCCCATACCAGTCTATCCTCTTCATTAGGCATTTCGATTGGTGTTGCTAATATGTCTTGGACTTTTTGGTCATCAAACACTGCTTTTATCAAATGTTCATTCCAATTTCCAGTCTCTAGATCTATGAGACCAGCCCACCGCCTTGGTTCCCCATCCATAGCCGAGCCGCCAATCTTTCCGCTTTTGAGCCATTTGTCCTCTCTAATCGATATTGCATTACCATTCCCAACAGAGAACATTATGTTCGGAGAAATAGAGTCTCTTCCCATCACTACACTCTGCCATCCCCATGAGGATCTAGATCCTTTGCCAGCCTTCCAAAATTCACTCTGTGGATAGTACAACCCTTTCATTACTCTGCTTAGTAGGGACTGAGGATGCTGAGAAATTCTCCATGCTTGCTTTCCCAACATAGCCTTGTTAAAAGCTATTAGATCCTTGAAGCCAAGACCCCCTTTTGTTCTTTCGAAGTTTCAGATTTTCCCATTTTTTCCAATGTATCCCAGCACTCCTGTTGCTGTTTCTCCACCAGAAATTTGCCACTTTCATCTCTATAGCTTTGCAAATCGAAATAGGGATTTTGAAAATAGACATGGCATACTGAGGAATGGCTTGTATAACTGATTTAATTAAGATTTCCTTTCCCGCTTTCGTTAATAAATTCTCCTTCCGGCTTTGCAATTTCATGTGAACCTTTGCAAGAATCCAACCAAACATATCCTTCTTTGAAGCCCCCAATCCGATTGCATTCCTAAATACTTCCGGTTTTTCAATTTTTGTCACACGTAGTTCGAAGCCATATTTCTCCTCAAGTTGCTTGGGCAGGTTTTACTTGAAATATATGCTTGATTTGTTGCGGTTTACGGCGACCGGATGCAAACAAAGATTGATGTATAATAGTGGCTAGGTTTTGACACTCCAATATTGTTCCATTTAGGAAAAAAAAATAGAATCATCTGCGAATAATAGATGTGATAAAGTAGGGCAGCTGCGACTTAACTTGATTCCTCTTAATGTGCCATTAGCTATTGCTTGTTTCATCATGTGTGAGAGCACATTTGCCACTAAAATGAATAAATAGGGCGAAAGTGGATCACATTGTCTAATTCCGCGTGTAGGCTTGAAGTAGGGCAGAGATTCCCCATTGAAATTGATGCTGAACGTGACTATTGAAACACACTGCATAACCCACTGGACCCACTGCTCACAGAAACCCATTTTGATTAAGCTCGCCCTGAGGAAATCCCATTCAATCCTGTCATAAGCCTTCTGCATGTCTAGCTTTAGCACAGCTTGAAACTTTCGTTTATTCTCCCTTGTTCTCAACCTGTGTAGAACTTCCTGCACAATCAATATATTATCTTGGATTTGCCTACCCCCCACCAAAGCGCTTTGTTCTTCAGCAATTAAGCTAGGTAGCAGTGGTTTAAGCCTGTTTGTCATCACTTTGGAAATAATTTTATAAATGAAGTTGCATAGGCTGAATTGGTCTGTACTGCTCAAGTTTTTCAGGGTTTGGGATTTTTGGGATGAGGGTTATATGGGTTTTGTTCATTCCAGGGTTTAAGTATCCTGTGTTGAAAAAGTTCTATATTTCTTTGAGGATATCCTGACATAAATCTGCCTAGTGTCTTCGAAAGAATAGTCCATGAAGCCCATCTGGTTCAGGAGCTTTAGTTGCCCCCAATTGTTGCATAGCGGTAGTTATTTCCTTCATACTAACCTCTACCACTAACCCATGATTCATATTCTCGTTCACCAAGGCGGGAATATTCTCGTAGTATAGGCTGAAAATCTCCGTAGCCTCTTGATTGATATAAGTTTTGGAAGTATTTCCCGGTCATTTCTTGTAGATGTTGCTCCTCTCTTACCCATACTTCTTATTCATTCTTCAGCATGGATATTCTATTTCTGATCCTTCTCTGTATTACTGTAGCATGAAAGAATTTGGAATTTCGATCACCCCATTTAAGCCATCTAATTCTGGATCACATGCCCCAATACATCTCCTCTTGTCTCCACAACTATTCTATTTCTTGTGTGATTTTCTTCGCTGCTGCACTTTCTTAAAGTTATGCCGTTCTATTCATCAAAATTTGAAGTTCATTAGTTAGCCATGCAAGTCTCATTTTAGCATTTGAGAAGCGATTTTTGCTCCACTTCATCAGCTTGTTTGCTATAATTTGTAATTTTTCCACTATTGTTAGTTGTTGGATACCGGGATCAGCCCAAATTTCCTTAACGACTTGTGTACATTCTTCTTCCTCGGCCTAGAATGCTTCATATTTGAATCTCTGTGCCCGTTTCTTTCGTTGCGGGTTAAGTGAGACTAGGATAAGGCTGTGATCAGACCCTATAGGTGGTAATGATGTACTCTCTGCTATAGGATACATTGTTCTCCAAGTAGCAGTGCAAAGAGCTCTGTCCAGACGCTTCTTTACTAACTGATCCCCTTCTCTATTGTTTGTCCAGGTGAAAGCACAACATTTGCTCTCCAAATCCATTAAAGAACAGCTTTGAATGAAATCTCTGAAGGCTGTGAGTCGGTAAGTTTCAGCTCGGTGTTTACCCACCTTTTCCCAGTTGTATAGGATCTCATTAAAATCCCCTAGACAGAGCCAAGGCTGTTGATAGTGGAGACTTTCTCTGTATATAGCTTCCCATAACAAGACTCTCTCTTTAAATTCATTTGGAGCATGAATGAACGTCAGCTACATTCTCTGTTGTGTAGCTTTTATTTGACATTGGGCATTTATAGCATTTGCCGAGGAAGAGTCAATAGTTATACTAACCTGATCATCCCAGAAGATAGTCGACCCCCTGTTGCCCCTCCTGGGATCAACTATAAAAGCCGTTGAAATCTCAGTTTTCTCCTTATTCTAAGCACTTTTTGCGCTTGATTTTTTGTTTCCATAATGAACATAACGCTAGGCCTTTCTTGAGTCACTAGGACTCGCAAGGCTTGAACTGTCAAGGGTGTGCCCAACCTGACAGTTCAGCTCAGATTTTCATGGCCGAATTGGTGGCTTATTAGGGCTAGCCACCAAAGCTCATTGGTCTGATTTTGCAACCATTGTTATAGGAGTTTCCACCACTGTGTATGTTCTAGTACTGATGTAGTTGATGTGTTAGCTCCATAGGGACAAAACATTTTCCCTTTTTTTGATGATGAGGCCTTTGCACTTTTCGATTTCTTTCTGTTTAGCCCCTTTCTCACTTATTGGATTTTCTTGCATTTCCTCCTCTGCTGCCTTCTGTTGTTCCTCATATATCACCATTTCTGATTCTTCATCCAGGCAACTGTTCCCTCTTTTCTGGGTTTCTTTTCTCTCCATAGGGACAATTGCTAGAGGAAGGGGGTTAATAGTTCTCCTCTGTTGGGTTTGTGGCATTCTGCTGTTCTCCTAAAGGAGTCTCGTACTTGCTCATCATCTTCTAGTGGGAGTTCTTGCATGCCGTAAAGATCTTTCCATACGGACTTAGTGCCTTCGCTTCAGCTCTCAACCCGGTGCTCGACCGCCGGTAAGTTTTGACCAACCCCGAGTTCTCATAGGGTATTTCGTGCACCGTTACATAGTGACCTATTTTCCCGCAGGAATAGCAATAATGCGGAAGTCTTTTATATTTAAATTCCACCCATAGCTTTTTTTGTATCCAGATTTACTAACACTCTTGTCTTAAGGGGTTCTTCCAAATTAAGCTTGACTCTTGCCTTCCCTGTTTTGTAACTACTGTCTCCCTTTGCTTCTAGTTTAACATCTATCACTTCACCTATTTTTGATGCAATGTTTCGGACCACTGCAGCTGACGTTCGCCCCAGGGGAAGGCCCGAAAGATTCACCCAGAATGCATAGTGAGTAAAGTCATAGCAGATTTCAGGGATATCCGGTTCACATTCCTGCAGAACTAGTAAATTGCTTGAGAAGGACCAAGGTCCAGAGTCGAGTACTCGCTGTTTGTCCGCCTCCGATGGAAAGGAAAAAGAGAAATACCCAGGTGCTATCGTTGTGCGGGTAACATTATCCACCTTCCAAGCTTTTTTCATAACACCGATAAATGCTCTATAGTTGACATTCGGCTTTGAGAAGAGTTTCCCAAACAGGGTTTTGCGACATGCTATCAAATTTTCTTATGAAATCTCACCTGTTACATCAACCACATCGTCTTCCGACCAAAGCTTGCCTAGGCTTTTGCAGAGAGCATTAACCCGTCTTTCTTCCTCATACTGATCGTTCATCCTTTCTCCAGGGGCAAGATAGATATGGAATAGCAGCCTGACTTGCTAGTTTGGGATTTGGTGACAGTGGTCTCTGTTCGATTAGGTTGAAGGGAGCTGTGTATTGTATGTGGTGGGATGGTCTCCGAGTTGGTGGTTTGGTGATGGATTAAGAGGTTTCGTTTGGTTGAAGAAGACCATGGTTGATTTGAGGATGGTGGGGGATTAGGGTTTTACCTGCAGACGGTTGAGAAGATTCCAGACCATCGCAGGAGAATATACATTGCTGTAATCTAGGGTTTTCCCCATTTCGAAAGGTGAAATCGGAGAGGAAGGGTTAGGGATTATCGTTTACCTTCTGTGATGAAAGTGGAAGAGTACTACCCAGCTGGGTAGAGAGGATTCTCCATCGCAGGGAGGAGCAAGGTTTCGTGTAATCGTCAATTTCGAATTGCTTCTACTTCTAAAATTATTATCAAGAACAAAAAAGTTACCAAATAAATTTCTATTATATTTTTTGTTTCAAAAATAAAATAATAGAATCATGCACTATTTGATTAGTTACTAATAGGCCCTTAGTCTGACCTTGCTAATGCACACATTAGTCCTAAGGTCGAGTCAAACTTGAAACAACAATTCCATCTATAGTCACGGATACATGAATTGGACATGGCGATGGTAGAGACTCGAATTGGATTTCCAATGCTTAAATCAATAATGAAAATGAGATTCATAACTAATAAATAACTCGATCAAAGCTAAGGATGCCCGACATACTTGCAAAGGGTTGCCTTCTGTGGTGTCTCGATTCGTCTAGTTAGGTATGTGGTTGGATGCGATTTTGTCTAGTGGAGAACCATTTCTCAAATAAGGGGTTTTCTTGTAAATAAGTATACTCCTTAGTAGGCCTCACAAACCTTCCTCTCGATATATGGTACATCCTTTGGAATTTGGCTAAGCCCTAACTCGTGCCAAGAAAACACATGCTAGCCCCATCTATCTGGCAAACAACCAGGCTCGTCAAGCCCATCAACTCGTCTCGAGGTTTCCAACAATTCGGGTCGAACTTTCTCATTGCTGTGGGCACAATCCAATCAGTCATCGACATTTGAGCCCACATTGTCTTGTTTGGTCGAGCCGGCAAGCCAATCCCGGATCCCTTTGGTAATCTTCCGATCAAAACATTGATTATGTGACTCAAGCCCAATAGTGAACAGGCACTCAATTTCCGGAAATGGAAAAAATCGAATTCTTCAAGAAATCCGAGGGAACTTTTTTTTGGCTTCCAAGCCACCCCGACCCAAGTGACGACGACGCATCCCCCCTTCCGTGACGCTCGATGCAACCGCAGAAGACGACAGTTAGGTGGGACGGAAACTTTCACACCAAAAGCGCACGTCTGAACGCCGGACGATAACCCCAAAAAAAAAAAAATTTGCAGTAAAATCATTATTAAAAAGACAAAAAATTACTTTAGTAATTCCTCTTTTTTTTTTTTTTTGGTTGGGAAAGTGCAGATCGTTTTCGTTTTAACGAACGAAGCTAAATCGACATTTTTCTAAAAAAAAGATAAAATTGCAAAAAATAAATAAAATAATTAATTAAATACGCATAGAACAAAGCTAAGCGACCTCCTCCTCCTCTCTTTCTCTCTCCAGAACTGCGAACCATCATCGCTCGACTCGCCGTACAAGAAAGCAGCAGCAGGCGACGCCGGCGCTCAGCATATCCGGCCGGCCCCTTCCCCCCACGCTAACGTGCGCCTCCCCGAGCACGGCGGCGAAATCCGCCGCGGCGCGTCGCGACGGTGCGGACGCGTCGTCGTGAGGGCGTCGGCCTCGCCACCCGTCGGGAAGTCATTCCCTCCCCTCCGAGATCCGATCGTCTCCAAAACCCTAGCCCAGCCCCCGATTCCGCCGCCGATCGGGACGATCGGATCGCCGCCGCTTCCGGTCCGCGGACCCTCGCGAGCGATCGCCGCGGAATTCGCCGGTCGGAGAGCTCGCTCCCGCGCGCGCATGTGCGCATTTTCGGTGATTGATTGGTAAGGTACGATCGCGGGTAGAGCCGGGGAGTGCGAGGATGCAGAGACGAAGTCCGCCTAAGCACCGGCACGACGGGACTTCGCCGCTGCCGCTGGGAATGGATTGGAGCCCTCCGCCACGGAAATGGGTGAGTATACACTGATCGGATATGTTCGATTTCGCGCGTTCTCGGATTGGAGTGATTTTAGCTCATTTTGCGCAATTGAAGTCGTGCCGGTGTGCAGTTCTGTTTTGAATCGGTATCGGGGGATCACGCACGGCCTGAATTATTGTTTGTAGACTCGTTGACCGAGATGAAAGAAATTATTGACTTGAGGTTATGGAGTTCGTTTTCTGCCTTTCTAGTTAAAGAAATGATTTTCTGTTGCTATTTATCCTTTTCGAGATACAGAATGGGCGGGACACTGTGTGGCCGCACGATCATCGGACAGGATGGAGTTACTGTGTTACAATACCTTCATGGGTCCTGTTGCCGAAATCAAGAGACTCGGATCCTGTTGTGGTAAGCATATATTGTCAAATGGCCGTTTGTTGTATTAGAAACAGAAAGTTGCCAATGTAGTCTTCTTACTTGAAACAGTGCATTAAATGTACGGGTCTTTGGTGTTTCATTCACCTAGGAAAATATTAGTTAAATTGTCCAGCGCAATTTGTTATGCTTTTTAGCTACCTGAGTCTGCTGCAATAGGTGACTTTAGGCTCTCTTTTGCTCAAACCCTCTGATAACTATATCTATAGAGCAATTCTTTTGTTTTCAAATATGGTTTTTGCTAGCAAGATTTATTCCCTAGTATCTCAAGTATCTTTGTTGTCGATGGTGTCTAAACTATTGGCACTGGAGTAGGATATCAGTCCACTTGATGGAAGCCTGTCGGAAGGTGCCCAAATAGCTGTTTAGTTAGTTCCCCCTCAGGCTTACTTCTTCTTGTCATCTTTCTTTCCTTTTTCCTGCTTCCCATTTTGTTTGTGGTCCTGGATGTTGTCTTGATCAACATTCTAGTCCCTCGTGAATTGTGTTGCAGAAGTTTAATGTATAACATCAAACCGCTTACCAACCAAAAAAAAAAAAAAAAAAAAAAAAACAAAGGTCAAACCACTTGGTTGAGGACGACACTAAGTTTTCATGAGGCAGGACTTGCCTATTGCTTTGCCAATGTTTCATTTGTTATACTCTATCCTATATCTGATCCCTATCAGCTGGAAATTTTGTTTTTATAATCTCATAGGCGAAAATTAAGAATATCTTGCAAGAATGTCATGACTTTTCATTTTAATTGTATTTATTTGAACCGAAATGCCAGGAAGACTAGTCTTTTGCTTCTCTTTGGTGAATGACAAGCTTGTTCAGTGCTCAATAGACCAAGAACGCTCTGGAGGTTCCTTATTTTTCACTGTTACTTGTTTGGTTGGCAGGGTTGTATATTCAAAGTGCTGAGTTTCTTCACCTTTTGAGGATGAGAAATATAGCCTTGGATTAGATTTACAGGAAGAAAAAAGGAAGAACAGATATGTCAAAAGATTTGTGATTATGTCAATATGCAATTAGGCTGGTCTTAATAAAAATGAACTACTACAATAGGCCCCTTTTTTTTTTCGATTGACTGAATCAATTTGAAATGTCTAGGGGTCCTGAAATGAGTTGGTATGCCTTGGTTCAGTTTTACATTGGGCCAAGCTGAAATGTTAATTTTTGGTGCTTACAATGCTTTGCATTGTGCAGTTTTTTGGTGTTATTTTTCTAATCTTTGTTTGTTCATACCTTTGTCTTTGTTTTACTAGTTAATTTCAGAGATTAGCATGTCAAATGGGCCAATGTCAAATACAACCAGATGTTCTTTAAAACTTGAATTGAACTGCAACAACTATTTTGATTCAGTTTGCTTTGGTTTGAGAAATAGGAACTTCCCCTCTTTCCACAGCTTTCTAGTTTGCGCTTTTGCCCTTTTCCTTTTCTTTTCCTACATCAGATCTTTTTTGTTCACATGCATATTGTAGCTTCTGGCTTACTCTCCTTTAACATTCTTAATGGGCAGTTTTACAGGGTTCAGATTGGTTTACAATCTCCCGAAGGTTTACCACTGTTCGTGGAGTGTTAAGAAGATTCAATGACTTTTTGAGGTTATTTTCTGATGTGAGTCTACATAGCTTGTGCATTTTTTCTTTAGATTGGGCACCTTAACTCTGTGGTTCATGGTCACAATTTGTATATTTAAATCATGCAACCTGTCCTTTTAGAAAACTAGCAAAAGAATCATGATTCTCAAGCATACATGTTTAGATTCTTTTTTAATTATCAGCACATTTTGCAGCTTAAAAAAGCATTTCCTAAGAAGAATCTTCCACCAGCTCCTCCGAAGGGACTTTTGCGGATAAAGAGCAGGGCATTGTTGGATGAGGTAGCAACAGTTTCTCATTTTCTATAGTGATTTTTAGATTGTATATGAGTGGGGGCAGAGTGTCCTCAGTTGTTATAACTTCATTTGTCTCTTAACTGTCTGATTGCTTGTCATTCATAGATTATCTCGCAATGATAAGTTGAGTGCTTGAATAAGTGCTGTCTAAAAAAGATCATGAGTGTGAATTTTACGAACCCTTTCTTCAAGCTTCCAAGACCAGTTAACTTTTCAAATGGATTGATAGGAACTAAACAAAGATGTTGTCTGACATGGCTTTTTTCACAAGCAATACAAATTTTTTATTACTACATGATAGTTGGAACATATGTCCGATATGTGTTTTCATTTTTGTTTACCTTTTGCTTTTTCCATATAAATTGGTTGATCTGTTGAAGCTTTAATCTCTTTGAAGATTTGGAAGCTAAAATATGTAATGCATCATGCAGTCATTGTCAGCTAAAGTCTTCAAGCTGCTGAGTAAAGCATTTTTCAGGTTTGAGAAGTAAGCTTTCAGTGGCAAAGTTTTCTCTTTTCTTTATAGGGGAAAGGATTACAGAGCAAAAGTCTATTGTATGAAGCTCTACTACAGAGAGCACATTCACCACAGTTGTCCTTAATTGTGAACAATGATGCCTTCTTTTTCCTGGAAATACATAATCCATCACAATATTTGTAGATGCTTATGAGCGATGGCCTCTTTGTTTTTGCGTCAAAAGTGTAGGTAGTCTAATCAGCTAGGCCTTTAGGCACTCCTTTCTGGGAATACTGTCTGTGCATATGGTGCAATGGCCCTCACTTTATCAGCTTTCAGGAGTTTTCACAAGAGCTTTCAACTTTTTTTCTTTTTTTTGTCAGACAACTGCAATTGAACATCAATTAATGTTAATTTTTAGCATTTGAAGTTTTTCTGGCATAGCAATGCTGTCCCGAAAGTTCGTTAATGGCAACAATTTAGTATGACCCACTCATATTTCATAAGGCATCTTTTGCAGAGAAGATGCTCATTGGAGGAGTGGATGACAAAGCTCCTGTCTGACCTTGACTTGTCGAGAAGTTTTGCAGTGGCGTCATTTCTTGAACTAGAAGCTGCTGCTAGATCTTGTATGTCTTCAAACCAACTACTCCGCAGGATTTCTGTTGGGTCACATTGTGATATTTAATTATGAAGAATTGAGTTCAGTGAGAGCTAGAACTAGTCATATAGAATTTTCTTGGTAATCTTTGGAATTGCTGGGACGTTGGATTTGATTTTGACAACTCATTTTAGGTGTATCTTTTGTTTTTATTGTTCAGCTTTTCAAGACACAAATCAAAATGTGCCAGAGGCATTGGGTTCTGGAAATAGTTCAATATCATCACATCAGCCACAAAATGATTCAGCATTATCTGCTGTTGCTGGTGGTTCATCTCTCACATCAGATTATGGCAGTGATACTGCCTATGAGAACTCCGAACTTGGAACACCAACGTTAGGAAGACATGAAAGTTCTGATGTGGGTGTGGAGGAATTTTCCTTGGATGAAGACTTGCCTAATCCCATTGATAGACTTGTCAAATATGGTGTGGCTAATATTGATGAGGGTCTGTTCATGGGTGAAGCAATTTTAGAGCAGCTGGAAGGTTTTGATAGGCGTAAAATCCATGGCAACCATGTAAATATCAGTGGAAAACACTTGGAAAATGGAAATGTTTCCAAAGTTCCATACCTTATGGGAAATGACTTAGAACTCTTCACAGAGCCAGATCATTTCAAGGTTACTGGCCACACACGGAAACTCTCTTCTGATAGCATATCCAGTGATGTGAGCTCTCTCAGAGAAAGTGAGTCATCAAACTCTGGAATGCCTAATTCATCTGGTAATGGCTCTGCTTACCTTTCTGGAGCTGTTGAAACTTCAAGTGCTCCAGAAATTCTTGGGAACACGGAGCTGCATGCTTTAGGAGATGGGCAAGTCATCCTTCCGATGGATCAGCGCAGTAAATTGAACAGGGTCATGTTCTCCTTTCAACGAAGACTAGTAACAGCAAAAACAGACATGGAGGATCTTATATCGAGACTAAACCAGGAAACTGCCGTGAAAGATTACCTTATGACAAAGGTAAGTCTAAATAAGTGAACAAGTCATTTGAACTAATCATAAAATGCAAACATCAAATGAATATTGTCATATAAGGGTAAGGGCAACCAATGCCATAGACAAATCTACAGGAAAAACTTAACATGTATGGAAATGTTTGGGACAATATTTTGCCATAACTCTCTTTCGAACACACAATACCTGCATAGACAGGAAGTGCATGTGACTCATATGCACATAGGAAAACAAACATGCGTCTCTCTCTCTCTCTCTCTCTCTCTAACATGCTCAAACACACATGCGCTGAGTCTTGCACAGACCATGCGCGGATTTATATGGATGTCCAAGGAGTAGGGCTGGAAGATGCTTTATTGGTTGACAAAACGTCAGAAGATGGAAGAAAAATATCAATTCATGGAGTAAATGTTACATCTGTCATTGTTAGATGCATCTCTGAAATCATGTTTGAGTTTCTCCTAATTAGATTGTTTATTATGGAACACTTGAACCTTCCCTTAGGAGATGCTCACTGATAGAGCAGATATGAAGCAAATGCTCGGTTCACCTTTGCAGCTATAGGGGAACACCACCATTGCCTGCATGTGACTTTCGATCTATTTTTATATGGCGTTTAATGCACCTTGGGTACATGCTGATCTGTCTGATGCTAGCTTAGCTGGACCAGACCTTATCTGTTTTATAGCAGTCTACTTTTGGGCAGATTGTATTCCTTAAAATTTTTTTATTAGAGATAGAGGAAGCTCCTATAATTTCAAGATGCACGCTTGCTTTTTTCAAAAGAAGGTGCGACTGCAAACTATGGACTACCTGCTAAGGCGACATGTAATAATGTTAAATTTCATCTAAGAGCGTGGGTAAGTATTGATGGAATGACAAGTTGTTGCATTTTCATTAAAGTATAATGGACTTTAAGGGTCATATGGTAATGTTTTGTTCCCAAGTACAATTTCTATTCAGAAATAATTTTTTCTATTTCTGTTCCTTTGATATGTTTCTAAGCATTTGAAAACGTTTGGTAATTGCATAAAATTTCTATTTCCGGAACAAAAATGCGTTTGGTACAATCCAGATATTTTTGTGACTTAGAATTTCTTTTAATTTATTAGTTATTTTATTACATTTTTTCTTTTCTTTTTGCCTTTTTTTCTCCTTCCTCTAGTCGGCAAGGTCCCCTCAAGCCTTGCTCGGCCACGAGGTTGGTGTCACCCAAGAGCCTTGGCCAGGCCGGCCACTGCAAGGTCAGCCTCGGCCAGGCCGGCCACTGCAAGGTCAGCCTCGCCCACCCAGGCGACGCCGATCTCACGGTGGTCGGGCAAGGTTGAGCCTTGTTGTGGCGGGGCAAGGTTGAGCCTCAGCCTCGCCTTGGCTAGGCAAGGCTCCACCTTGCCCAAATCTAGTGAGGCGAAGCCTCGCTTGGCCATCGGCAAGGCTCGGCCTCTCTCAGCTACCGCGAGGTCGACCTTGCCCTTGACCTCACCCAGCCACAGCGAGGCTTGGGGGGGGGGCTCATTGGTGGCTGGCGAACTCGGGGTGACCTCACCGGGGTTGGCGAGGGTTTGGCAAGTTTGCCAGGCCTCGTTTGGCTGGTCACCGGCCATCAGCAAGGCCGGCGATTGACTAAGGGGAAAAGAAGAAAAAAGAAAGAGAAGACTTGTTTCTTGAATTGTTCCCAAGAATACAAAAATAAATTTCTTTTTCTACTCCAAATCTATTCCTGAGAATAAAAAAATTACCAAATGTGTTTCCGTTTTATTTTTGATCCGGAGAACAAAAGAACAAAGAAATGAGTTACCTGGAGCGTTACCAAATAGAATGAAAAGTTTCATTTGAGAGTATGGGTAAGTATTAATGGAATGACAAATTTGTTGTTGTATTTTCATTAAAGTATAATGGACTTCAAGTGATCAACTTAGGGCATATGTTTTTAAATGCACAAGTTCAAGTGAGATATAAAGCCAAGAGAACCAATGAGACTAAAGCTTAAGACATGTGGGACAGATGTTGAGATCATATAGATCCTAGCACGCCAAAAAGGGAAGTCTAGGCGGCTTTCACTTATGCGGAATTAGGATTATATGTTGTTCGACTTGTGCACATCTGGGCAATGCGGGACTTTTTCTTACCCAGAAGCCCCTTTTTTAGGGCATCTTTTATGTTGATGGGAGGGGGTGACGACTGGGTGAATGTGGCCCTAGTTTCCCTTTTGCGCCTCTACGGTAATGGAAGGAGGGTGAAATTGACTGGTGTCTGGGAAAGATCTCTAACACTTTCCAGCTGGACATGTGTCGCTGGCATCAGCTTCAGATACAATACATTAATGTACACCTCTAAATAATCAAGTAGATTTGGGAAGTTCTGTGAGTCTGAACTGGATTTAATAACTAAAATAAAAGAAAGAATGAAAAAAAGATGTGGACTATAAGATACAATTATGGTTCCTGTTTTTGTTTGGTTCATAGAAGGCAGCTGTACGGTCGAAAAAAGTCATGTATGTGTGCTCATGTAGTTCATTCACTTTCTAAGACAGCCATGGCCTCTCTTTTTTCATTGAGATCCTTGGGTCAAAGCAAAGAGCTCCTGGGGAAAGATCAATTTGCTATATGAGAACTTAATTGCGCTGTTGAGCTGGAGGCATGTTGATCACACTTGAGCTTTTACTGCTTGTGCAGATTACGTGGGAAAATGTCCTTAATTTAGATTAGAGCGATAAATGAGTGAACTTTCCATCGAAAAGCAGGTGGGATATTTGCCACCCATGCAGTATAGGGGCTTGATAAAGATTGTGTGGTGAGGGCAAAAATGGAAATAGCTGTCTTGTTTGACCAGTTATTTGGCCAGAAATCATAGGGATGTGTTTCTACGCAATAATATGCATCAAACACTATGTATTTCTACTTTGACCAGATCTTACTGCCATTGTTGTTTTTCCCCTGGCAAAAGCGTTGAGCAACTTCATAGACTCTTATGCATACTGGCTTCTTAGTGCGAGAAGCACCAGCATGATTACTCATTAAGTGGTTGTAATCAACCGCATCTGAACAGGTTAAGGATTTGGAGGGGGAACTTGAAACTACAAAACAAAAGAGTAAAGAAAACCTTGAACAAGCAATATTAGCAGAGAGAGAGAGATTTACTCAAATGCAGTGGGATATGGAGGAATTACGACAAAGATCTTATGAGATGGAGTTGAAGTTAAAGTCTAAACAGGTATACGATCTTCTGTTATTCTCTCTTTTCTTGTGCCCAAATATTTTAGATTTTAAATAATTAAGTGTGAAATTTTGTAGGGTGGTGAGTCAAGTTCTGAATCAACAGGAGCATCTTTTAGCCCAGGGAGGGACAGCTGCTTCAGGAGTTGGATGAAAGCAAACAGCAGGTTGGCAATTTGCAGAAAAGATATGAAGAGCTAGAACTAAGGTCAAAGGCAGATCTTAAAGTCCTGGTTAAAGAGGTTAAATCTCTCAGAAACACCCAGAATCATTTGAAGCAAGAGCTTAGTCAATCTCTGGAGGAAAAGAGAAAAGTTGAGGTAACATTTCTTTTAATGCATTTTTTTGTGTTATATATGAAGCTTTTGTCTTTCTTTAGTTAGTACTAGTCTGTATACATGGAGCTTGATTTAAACTGATTAGATGAGACAATAATGCAATGCTTGTGGCGGTTTTAAACAATACAACTACACAAGATATGGCCCAGATGAACATACGAGTGGATAGACGCAGGTTATTTTGAGTTTCTTTATGGCAAAGCTTTCTTGATGCCGATTCTTATGGTGTCTTGTCAGAAACTTCTTGAAGAGGAAAAACAAATGAATCAACAATGTGAAACTGCCTTGACCAAGCTATTGCAAGAGTGCAAAACCATCCACAATGCACTGCAAGACTGTGTTGTCAATATCACTGCAGATGATGCAAAAGACCTTGATTCTTCCTCTGTTGAAGGCATACGATTCTCATCTATGTTGAATGACCTAATCGGCCGTATAACTGCACAGGTATACTATCTGCTTTTCATGATTAGAATCACCCTTGAAACTTTAGGTTGTTTGATGATGGCATGTGCAGTTAACCTTTCAATGTTTAAAGAGTCCATTAAAACAGTTGCCGGGCAGTAAGTTAAAGCTTCCATGTTATTTTGTATATTCTTTATGTTACAATTTTGCAAATGAATGACGTTCTCTGTCCTTGTGTTCATGACATTGCCACTGAAATTTGATAATTGTACACTTCTTACTTGAGAATATGAAGTTCTTATTTTGTCAGGTCTATGTTAAAGGCACATCTCAAATCTGGATATAGAGGTTGTAGGAATTCATGATACAGATTGGTTAGTTTTACCTTGGAATTCTGATCCATAATAGCCCAACTGATAGTTGTTCAGGTCACAAACTTTTTGATTATTGATATATTCTACAATTTCTTAAAAAATGACATCATTTCTGACCACATGCTCATTGAAGTAGTTCAGCCATAAATTCATACTATAATTATCGAATAATCCCTTCGTCTCCTGATTTGATGTGCTTAATTTTGGGTAAGGTCTAGTGCAATAATTGTCAGATTTTGATTTTGTTGCACATTAGGGGATGTAGACTTAAATGTTTGGCATCATTAATTTTGCCTGACTTTAGTGCATTACAATAAGTTATATCCAATTTCATTCGGAACTGGGGTTTTCATATGCATTCCATAAAAGAGGATGTCATTTAAATATAATCTCAATGGTTGTGATCAAATTTAGGTTATCAGCTCTCTTGTGAGATACTCCTGACCTCTGTAAGTCAGGATAAAAGGCAATTGACTGCATATATAAATTAAAATCTCTAGGGTTAATTGCAAGAGTCCCTTGACTGTCTGAAATTGCACTGCACCCCCCTTGAGTTGCAATTTGGAAACTCTTCCTGCTTTGTTGGATTTTTTTTTTCTTTTTAAACTAATTAGTTTTTTCAGGTTTTGTGCTGGTACTTTTCTCGTTCTAGTGATTTTTGTTGCAAATGTTATATGGCC
The DNA here is from genome assembly GCF_016545825.1 of Eucalyptus grandis. Lineage (NCBI taxonomy): Eukaryota > Viridiplantae > Streptophyta > Magnoliopsida > Myrtales > Myrtaceae > Eucalyptus > Eucalyptus grandis. The sequence continues at coordinate 25,111,030 of NC_052614.1, read as the reverse complement.
TTTAGTAGCCTCTAGTCAACAATGAAAACCTTTTAGAGTCAGTTGTGACATGAAATTTGTAGCCCCTTTGCATAGACACTGGTTCTATCCTTGTGATAAGAGGAGATATATATATTTTCTAACTATGCTTTATGCAGTTGCTTTTAATGATTGAATGCTCTGTGGGTCAACGTGAGATTTTATACTCGAGGAAAATGGTTTTTTGGGGCCTTGAGCATCTGGTTTTATGACCTAAGAGCAATCCTTCAACTTTAGGCAATTGGAACTGGTTTAGCATCTCCTGTATATATGATTAGTTCCCCCTGTGCAAATTAAACCTGATTACCACCACTGAAGGACAAAAGAAAGAAACTGAAGGAAAGAAAGAAAGAGAAGGTGCATTGAGGCGTGAAATGTTTGCAATTGCATGACTAGATCTTATAGACTTAGGCTACATGCATGAAAACTTAACCATAGAGCAGCAAATTTTTGCAGATCTACTAGAATATCTTTTTCATCCTCCAAATCTTGTGCATGTAAACTTTGTTGCCTTTTTAACTCATCTTAGTAATTCCACCATCTCTCATTAGTGCTGTTCTGTTAAGAAGTCTGTGACTCTTCTTTATATTTGACAATTGATTTGGAAATTTTGTTTTTGGCTGGTTTTGATGTTCCGTTTTATTTTGTTTTGTGATAATTGAGCTGGATGATGACCACTCTCATATTGTTATCAGAAAAATTAAAAGAACTTACTTTATCGGCCATGCATACCACACACTCACTTTGTCAATACTGTTCTTGTATTTTTCAAGAAAATTCATAATTGTTTTGTTTCTTTTTGGACAAGCTAGAAGATTCTCCAGTCACACAATTTATGCAAAGCTAATTTCTGTTCCATTTCACATGGTCTTCAATCTGAAATAATCTTATTTGGGGTTTGTTGATTTTCTTAACTAACTGTTTTGGAAATCAGGAATCTGTTTATAACGTCTTATAATTTCTTCCACATGCATAGTTAAGTAGGTAAAATGACACGCTATAGACACTGATACTCTTCCTAAACTTCTAGTGAGTTGTCTTTTGTTATCTCTTTCAATGAACTTTCAGAAAGTTTGACTATCCCAAATGTAGTTCTATGCTTGGTAACTGCAACTGATCAAGATTGTCTATATTCTTGGTTATATTATTCAAACTCAATTCCGAAAGTGAAAAAATCACATGGGAGTGAATATGGCTGCCCGGGTTTGTCCTACTTGGAAGTTACCTCCTGACTTTTATGTGGGCCTCGATTGAAATTTTTGATTTCCTAATACTTGGCATTTGATGTCTCTTCACCATGACCTTGTTATGTTTCATCCTTGTTTGGAACTGCATCCTATGTGGTCTATATATGGCTCTGTCTTAAATATTTAGAAGTCATTCTTCTTCCGTTAGCCATGTACTTGTCACATGTTCATCAGGCACATATGTTAGCCCAAGAAGGCCATGCCGCTGCTTCTGACATATATGGAGATAATGGAGTAAATGACAACACAAGAATGGTAGAGGATGAATTGAAGACTACTATAGCAAACATCATCATCGATAGTGGCACTTTGTTTAGAAAACAGGTGAACTCTTTCTTGCAATGTTCCACTAATGATGTTTCCAAAACTGAGACAGCAGAGGCTACTACGGGAAAATCTTAGCAGATTGATTGAGTCTTTTGAAAGGGGAATAGGGTTTATATTTGTGAGAGTAAATCCTATCTCTTTGGTATAGTCATAATGCCACATCTCCACAGTGTCTTCTCCGCATTTTAGTTAGTTGACGATACCTGCGGAGATGGCAGTCTGTGGTGACATTTTGTAATCCCACATAAATGCTTTTCACAAGATGGCAGTCTATACGAAACGATTTTTCCTTGTTAATGTACATGAATGAGTACAGATATTACCCGAAAAGCTATAGATGAATTTTGGAAATCTTCGAGCTTATTATTTAGATGCAATGTTCTTTTTTTGGTCGATAATTAGATGTAATGTTCAAATGTGTTAATTTAAGGCAATTGCTGAAAAGGCCAGATCTTTTTATGATGTAATAAGTACATTCGAAATCAAAGCTTATTTGCTTGGAGCTGTCACGTTGGATTACATCATTCTGGGTGCAGAGGATGGGTTGGACTTTTTGGTGGCAGTAATTACTTTCTTGAAACCTAATAAGTTATGTTACGGACACAGCATGAATCATGAGGACATCGAAGAATGGCCAGTAGTGGTCCATGCAGAATGGCCAGTAGAAAATGATGCATACGGACATTCCTTCATTACTGTTGTTACTAACATGCTGCAGGTAGCAATTCATAATCCTCAAATCAATTCACTTGATTTTAAGATGAGATATATAGTCGACGACGCACGGGACAGAGGCATCAAACCCAAACTCTTGGTAAAAGAGTTCGGCGGGTAGATAGATTGTATCGTGAAGGGGGTATTCAGTGTAATTAGCTGTTTTCCTTTTGGGGATAACTGTAGGATTCAGCTGGAAGCTGATGGGATTGCAAAGACAACGACACATGCATTGAAAGAAGTCGGCAAAGGACCACGCAAAGTTGGCCATGAAAGGTCACCATCCAACGTCCCCATTCACAGACTTTACTTCCGTCTTTTCCCCTCCTTTGGTGGCGGAGGGTTGCGCCCCGTGGTGCGCTCTCCTTCATTACCGTGCTTTCCACAAATATCATCGATTGACACGAGCGGTGTAAAACATCACGAGAATTGCAATAGGATCGTATATTACCTATCTAAAGAATGGATCTGAGATAGTACACTGGATCTACAATTGAATTGGAAGAGCACTGTTTTAGGACTTAAAAGCGCTTTTATGCAATACCCTAAACATATCTTTTTGATGCCTTGTACTGCTCCATCACAGAAATGTATACTTGTGTTTTCGAGATTTTGGAAGATTCACACTCTATATTGGGATATCACTTGCTCCTTGATGTCGGACTATGCAGGAAGAAACAAGATGAAATTTGGCTACTTTCTCAAAAACAAATATCAACAATTATAAATTGTTTCCAATATTTGGAAAAGAAGGAAAAATGAATCGGGATATCACTCGCTCCTTGATGTCACATCTTGATGTAGGACTACACAGGAAGAAACAAGACGAAATTTTGGCTACTTTCTCAAAAACAAATATAAACAATTATAGATTGTTTCCAATATTTGGGAGGAAGTCTATCTCCACCCCATATGAAAAGGGGGAGGTGGGGGGTGGTTTGAACCTCACCTTTTCAAGGAGGTTGCAATAAAGATGATATAATTTCAAATATGAGTTTTGACTCTCATATTTTGGAAGGAAGTAAAGTCAAAATCTCAGAGTGAGAGTTATAATAAAAATAAAGTAGGACCAACAAAAAAAAAAGAAAAAGTAAGAGACATCCCTTCAAAAGAAAAGAAAGAGGTCTCATATTTCTATTTTCATTTCATGCATTGAAGAGGTCCGGCTGATTGATCAATAGTAGTCTCTCATTTCAAAAATAAAACTACAAAGTGCATTTTTTTACTAATTGACAATTTCAAAAAAAAAAAAAAAAGTTAATCCAATTAAGGGTTCATTTGTTTCGCGAAAAATAAATAATTTAAAAAAAACATATTCCAAAAACCGATTGTTTGTATTCCCTAAAAAATGAATAATTAAAATATATTTTCATCGTTCACGAAAAGTTTTAGATATGAATTTTTGTTAGTGATGAAAACAATCTCTATTAACTTATTATTTCAAATGATCATTTTTTCAAAAAAAAAAAAAAAACTTTTGAATTATTTATTTTTTCTTAAACTAACAGAGCTTAAATAGAATAATTAAAAAAAAAAAAAGGAATGGTAAAACTCGAGTCAGCAAAATGCCAAACTGAAGATCCGAAACCATCTCTCGCGCTCACACGTCGGATTCGTATTCCCGTTTTGGATAAATTGGAGACGTCGCGGCGCATCTTAGCATTTTCCCGGGAAAGCGAAAGGCATCCTGCTAACGTGCGCCCCTCCCCTCCCTTTCCTCTTTCCTTCCTCCTTCCTCCGCGCGCCACAGATACTTTGTCGGCACACGCAAGCTTTCTCTCTCTCTCTCTCTCTCTCTCTCTAGGCGTGCGAGTCGCAGGCGAGGCCGATTTTCGTGCGTCCCCATTGCCAGCACGAATGCGCACGCGGGGCGAGGCATGGAGTTCGCCGCCGCCGCCATCCGCTTCAGTCTCCCCTCCACCTCATCCCCTCTCCACTGCGACTGCCAGGTCTCTCTCTCTCTATCTCTCTCTCTCTCTCTAGGATGCTTGGGCGGTTTGTGTGAATCTCTGCGGGCGTGGCTTGGTCACGCGTGCATGCGGGTCTACGTGGGAGGAAACGGCGTGCATTTTGGTGGGCTTTGGATGTTATGCGCGATGGATTCCTCTTTGCGTGTTTTGATGCTTAGGTAGCGTCTCTATTCGTGTGATTCCGACATGGGTTGGTGTTCTTCTCGGAGCTAATAGAGGAAAGAGAAAGCTTTCGTGTTATAGGATTGTGGTCTGTTTGTGGGCTCGTCTCTTTACATTTAATACCCGGAGAGAGATTGAGGTTCTGGGCAAGTTGGTTTTCGGTCGATAGTATAGTCGTAGGTGACGGGCTTGTCGAAGGCGAAAGTTATCTTATTCATGTCGGTTGTTGAGGAGACCTATTGCGCGAGAAATGACGAGGGAAACTTCATTTGATGTGTTAGGTTAGGAAAGTTTTGAAATTTCTGTATGAGACGGCGCTTTGCCCCTTACACGGGAGTAAATGACCGTTTAAACTATGGTAATGGACATATTCGGTTGTTCCGGTCCCTGCTGTAATGACTATGTTGGAGGATTGAACTTCTAGATCTATTTTCTGATTGTCTGCTTTGCTGTGTTCCAGTGCTATGCAAGGCTGAGGAGGAAGCAGCAGAAACTACCTTTTCTGAGTACCACGCCGACTTGGAAGAACCACTCTCTATATTGTGTGAAGTCAGTTTTGAATAACAGGAACTCGAGGATCAGTGATAATGGCGCAGCTGAACCTGCTAGAGTTCTCCTCGAGAGATTATTTGCGCGAACTCATAAGCTGGAAGAAATGAACAAAGCTTCTAGCGTGCCTCAGGATGTCCAGCTGGATTTGAATTTTGAAGTGTTGGAATCAGACCTCCATGCTGCTCTGGCTTCTTTGAAGAAGAGGGAAGAAGATTTAGAGGAGGCTGAGAGAAAGCTACTGTTGGATGAGAGCGAGTTGAATCGTGCGACAGAGGAGTTAAAGTGTCGGGAGGAAGTGATTGCTGCTGCTTTATCTAGGCAGGAGAAGTTGGAATGGGATTTGAAGCAGGCAAATTTGAAGTTCGCTTCTCAAGCTAGAGAGATAGAAGATTTAAAGCTTCGACTAAGAGATAGGGAGCAGGAGATTGCAGCCTCTCAATCTGCATTATCCCTGAAAGAAGATGAGATACAAAAAATGAACAGTGAACTGATGAAAAGAAGTGAAGATGCTTTGGTGATCGAATCGGAACTTGAACGGAAATCCCAGCTCTTGACGGAAGCCAATGAAGTTATCAAGAAGCAGGAACTTGAGCTTCAAGAACTTCGAAGAGCAGTCGAGGAGAAAGAAGAAGAATTAGAGTTTTCTATGACATTGAAGAAGGCAGAAGAAGACAAGGTAAAAAGTATGGAGGCTACTTTGGAGGAACGGACAAGGGAATGGTTGCTAGCGCAGGAGGATTTAAAGAAATTGTCGGATGAAGCCTCTAAACATGCCGCAGAATCTAATGAGACATTAGAGGATTTCAGAAGGGTGAAGAGACTTCTTGGAGATGTGCGGGCCGAATTGATATCATCTCAGCAATCTTTGGTTTCCTCGAGGCAGAGAATGGAGGAGAAGGAGAAGCTTTTGGAAAAGCAAATAACAGAACTTGTAGAGCAGAAGGAAAGTATTGCTGCACACATGGCAAGTTTGAAGGATGTCCAAATAGAAGTAGAGAGTGAGAGAGTGAAACTTAGGGTTGCTGAAGCCCGAAACAAAGAGCTTGAGCGAGATTTATCATTGGAGAAAGAATTGGTGGAAGAGTTGCAGGATCAGCTGACAAAAGAGAAAGCTTCTCTCCAGCAGGCAATTCAGGATAAGTCCTTGCTGCAGACTGAGCTTAACAGGAGAAACTCTGAATTTCAAGAAACCCAAGATCTTCTGCGGTTGAAAGAAGGAGAACTGGTGGAAGCCAAACTGGAAATTCAGCATTTGCATTCCCAACAGACTGCTCTTCAGCTCATGCTGGAGGAGAAAGATGTCGAACTGTTAAATACAAAGAAGAAGTTGGAAGAATTAAACTGGGAAACTGAAGAGCTCAAGAGACTCATGAATGGGAGAGAGGACCAGCTTATCCAGGCAACGAATTTGCTAAAGGACAAGGAGGAGCATGTCCAGAACATGCAAAGCGAGCTTAGTGATACAAAATGGAGATGCACTGAAGCCGAATCTGTTGTAGAGCGGATTGTGGAACTCACGAACAGACTAGTTATCCCCTTAGAGGATAAAGAATATGACGTGGTGGGTGTGGGTGGTCTAGGGTCACAGCAGCTCATCACGTTACCAACCGATGATTTTAGGTGGAAAAACAAACAGCTTGAAACTGAGATTGATTTAACAAGAGAAAACTTGCGAAATAAAGAAATGGAAGTTTTGGATGCACAAAGGGCTCTAACACTCAAGGACGAGGAACTCAAAAGTGCCCTGATTAGACTAGGTGAAAGGGAGAAGGACCTTCAAAGGTTGAAAGAAGAAATGATTAATGATGCTAGTGATCTCCGGAAATTGCATGAGTTGGCACAACAGAGAGTTGGTGAGAAGAGTATGGGAGACTTAGCTATTGAGAAACTTCAAATTGAGGCCGCCCAGCTGGAAGTTGAAGCTGCAACTAGTGCTCTTGAAAAGCTTGTGGAAATGACTCAAGAATTTTTAGGTAAAGCTAGTTTAAGCATCGAGGTGGACACTAATGCCAGTGGCCTCCATGAAGAACTGTCTGATATGACAAGTTCAGATGAGAACAGTGAATGTTTTACCGAGGTAAAAATGCAGGTCACAAAACTTGCAGCTTTGAGTGAACAGCTTGTAAGGGAGGCTGGCATTACTATCGCTGCTGAGTAATTTAGGTCGTTGAGCTGTGTACATAGTTATCTGACAGCTTTTTCATCATAGTGGAGAGTGAGGATATTCTGCTTGTATTTTGTAGTAACAGTCATTAGATTAGGATGCCAAAAACTACTTGTATAATGTGTGAGGCTTGTTTGTTGGATAGTTACTAGGTGAGTTGAGGAATCAATCTGTTTTGTGTAATTGTGGCCTAATGTGTTGAAAGCTTCGAACTGACCATATAAATCGAGGAATGTTTCATTTTCTCTCTTGTTACGACAGCCACAAATTTGTGTTGAGTATTTGTTTTAATTCATGGTACTGTTAGCGATATTTGTTGTGGGCACTCCTTAAATCTGACCATTCATTGTGATGAACTATTAAATCTGAGGCCATTTTTCGGTTGATATTGAATTTATCCAGATCATTGGAATGAACGCCTTGCCAGTTTTTCTCTCCTGTAGCCTGGAGCTGCCAAGTCAGACAGCAGAATCTGCTAATTGTCTCATCTGGCGTTAGTACTCATGTAACTTTTCTATTCTATTGGGCACTTAGGGTGCGTTTGTTTGAAAGGAAAAACGAAAGGCTTTGTTTGGTAATATATAATTGAAAATTTTTCGGTTGATATAAAAAATAATTTATCCAAGAAAAAAAAGAATTTTTAATTGAATTTTTAATATTGTTGTTTTTTATTTACTTTTTTTCTATTTTTTCTTTCTTTATTTTCTTATTTTCTTTTTCCTTCTTTTTGTCCTTCACGAACGCCTCGCCAGTTTTTAGCTGGCTTCTGAGCTCCTGTCACTAGCCTGGAGCTGCCAAGTCAGACAGCAGAACCTTGTTATCAAAGACCATGAGATTGCTCGATTTCTCATCTGGCGTTAGTACAAATTCTAATTTTTATTTTTATTTTTAAATGTTTTACAAATTTTAATTTTTAAAAAATAAAAAATTCAAATTCAATTATTTTTTAAAATCTATTTTTATGTTGGCCAGTTCAAAAAAGTGTTCATAAAGTCTGCTGCAAATGTTAAGTAGGATCGAGGAGTTTAAAACATTGGCGAACATCTCACTGAGAACGGATATCACTTCAACGTGACATGATGAGAGTTAGTAGGTAAATGACCAATTACTTGCCGTAGCTATATCAATTTTCACTTGTAAAAGCAAATATAGAGGACTCAGATAACATATCAACAAATAATGCTGTCGCTACCAAAAAGAGCATGAAAATTGCTGCCGTTTCCTCTACTATTATAAAATCGGCAAACTTGGAAACTGCGTATCGATAAAAACTTCCAAAGAACCAACGAGTTATAAGTTCAGCAGCTCAGACAAGTTGCTTCTCTCCTTCTAAAGGCTTGCTAAACGCTCGTCTTGATTGGGTAGGAAAGCAGGATGATATAGCAGAGTTCCAAGGCCGTTAAATGGCTGTCAAGCTCCTCAGAAAGCTTTTCTATCTTGAATATTATTGAAAAGTCGGAGTAGCAGCTTCTCTGTAGTTAGAAAATTCCTTTGGTTGGAGTTTGCTTTAAACCATCTTCAATTGATTCCTTGGAATGATACTAGCGCTCATTATCCCAGAACAAGGAGGCTGAAAAGCTTGAAGCTGTCACTTCCCCATGAGCTTGTAGTATGCATACAAGCCAGAGCCGAGAAAACCAAGAAATTGCCCAACAACATTCAACTAAACACAGGAAACACGGGTTCAGGACAAGTTAAAACTGATAATAGTGCCATAATAACAATTAGTTGTGAGTTGAAGTTTGCAAAGAGATCAAACTTAGATCATGAGAAAAAGAGCACTACTCACAATATCAAATGGAAGCCCACCAAAAATAATCCAGCCAAGTCCAATGGTGAAAAAATCCTAAAACAATATAAGAAACAGAGAATGTGAATACATAGAGAAGTGACAGATTACAATTTCCTATATTATTAGAGGGAGAAGTCTAGTATGCAGAAACGGACCATTTAAAGCAGCGTGGTCTCACTGAATACTTGCTATTCATTCGCAGTTAATCTTTATGGGTCATTCCAATGTATGACCATGCCATAGAAACAAAATAAGTACAGTGGAAGTCTTCATAGAGTACAGCTCAATTCCATAAATAATGAATCTATGATTTAAGTCCTAAAACTTTTTTAAAATGACCCAATAAAATTTCCTTCTCATCAGAAAATCACATGAGGCATATTTCCAATCTAAGATTTTCTTTATTGGCATTTTCAAGGTTTGAAACCTCCAACATGGCGACATGACTTCGACGACACACCAGACAACATTGTTTGCACATGATTCTCTAGAAACCTTCTCTCTCTACTTTTGCTATCCTTCTGAACCACAATTTTCAGCTTTACTCTTCTCAAACCTCCCCAAATCAATCAATCGCCACCCAATTCTTAAATGCGTGATTTAAGGAGCTTCTTCCCATCCCTCCTTTATCATGGCCTCTCAATTGCTTCCTTCCTCCCAAAGTACCAAAATCCAGGGCCACCAACCTCACTTGCCATTTCAAAAATGCTGAAATTCATGATTTTGGGTATTTCACCATTGGACTAAATCTCATCAACAAGAGGGAACTTTCATGATTTGATGAGGGAAGATAAGCAGTTTTATGGAATGCGCATATAGCATCTAACACATTAGCACTAACCCACAAGACATCTCTGTCGTACAGATTCAAATTCCCACATACTCTCTGATCCTCTTCAAAATGACTCAGGTTACACGGATTTGTCTCCAGCAATATGGAGAGCTTTCAGCACCAAATGCAAATCCTGGAAGTCCCTTTGAACGCTAATAATCAGGCCTCGAATTGAATCGATAACTCCACCAGCGTCCCATGCTGGAGAATTTATCATCTAGTAATTTGACAAAGTTGTGACAGTCTCTCTTTCGATTGACATGTGGATTCTGAACTTGATTGACTCGGCAATGCAGGAGATGGAGATAGTCGAGACTCAGCCACATCAATTTAAGTTGAAGATGTGAAAGAACGTCATTGGACATAGTGCATGAGGTGACAGAATCTCCAGCCGCACTTAGAACAAGTTTAAGATCAATTTCTACCATGTGTGATTTTTTCCAGCACGATGAGTCATGTAGATACTTCATTGAGCCACTACAAAAAGTTTTAGGACTTAAGCATTGATAAAAAAAATTTGGGAAGCAACGTCATTTGACATTGCATATCAAGTCTGAAAGTCTTCAGCTGCAGGGCAAGCTTAGAATTAACTTTAGCGACGTGCAATATTCCAGCGAGGTAAGTCATTGCATATACTTTCTTGTGCTATTTTAAAAAGTTTTAGGACTTCATTAATTGATGCAAGTTTAGGACTTCTAGAGTGTACTTAGCAATTCCAAGTTCCTTATAGTTACTAAAAGAGGAAAAAATCATCAAATTATCTGGTTCATCAAAACGAATTTCAATCTAATTCAAGTTTCTGCCTTTCAGTCTCCTATCATGTCCTATTCTAGAAAAAGTCACAAATCTATGATAAGGCTGCTATGCCTTTACAAATCACTGAGATACGCAACATCAGGGATCTCAATCATCATGGTCTTTTCAGTTAAAGCATTGGTGTATGGAAACTTATCAGTACTTTACAATTTCACTAGTTTAGAGTTTTTCAACTCCATTGTTTCTCAATAGACAGCAATAGAGCAAAATGTATTCCACAGTTAAAAGCCTTCTGACCACTCAAAGTTGAAAGCACCGATATATTGTGTATAATGCAGATAGTCTCAAAGCATATTAATATATTATGCAGAACTCTCCAGTGTCTGTAAATGTTACTGCATTAGCTGGTGTACATACCTTTAGATTTCCACAGATGGTCTGCGTTACTGCTGAATTGAGGGTTGTGTTTAGGAATATACAGTAATTCAGAAAGAAAGCCAATATGCAGGAGAAAAGCAAGATAACCTGCCAAATCAAGAAAGGAGCAATATCTCAAGTTGAACGTTCTCTACTATAGAATTCTGATTATCCAAGCAGCAAAACTTATTAGCTAAAGGGAAGTGTAAAAATTAGGAAGAGTAAAAGTTCAAGACAGAACATTTCAACTGTTTGACATGCAACCGCAAGAATGTGAGACCCAGTGGATGATTGACTAATAAAGCCATCGATAGCTAATAAAAAAATCAATTTGCACGCACCATATCCAGCAGGTCCTAAATGCAACCTTTATTACATGCACACATCTATGAAAAACTTTGAGGAGATACTTGAATTAACTAGATATAGATTTTCCAAAGTGCATCCTTTGATTCACTGATGGATTCATCAGATACTTAAATTAATTAGATATAAATTTCCAAAGTGAGTTCTTCTTTGATCCACTGATGAACAATGTATGTACATGCATCACAAGCTGGACGCTCTTTTCTGAACATTTGTCCTTATAATTTTACACAACCACGGTTACAATAGGATTTCCATAAATAACCAATATTCAGGTGAAAACTTTTCCATTATGACTCTGCCTGATTGTCAGTCTGATGTCCAGTGTGTACTGAAATACCTAAACACGATCAGAGATGCATGTGAAATTGGTAGGGCAAACATACCATGAAACCAGGTGAGAAAAGATACTGAAAATCCAATGCCGTTGCTATGTCCCCCGTGACATATGTCCAGAACAGTAGAATTGGTCCACATATAATCCCTATCATGGAGAAAGGAACATCATTTGCACCCGAGATGATCAACAGAGGATAACATCGACTAGATCAATCCAAAGGAAGTATTTGTTCAATGGTCTAATCAGTTCTCTATTTTTTTCTTTAGATAGTTAAAAGAAAAGATCGCCATAGGGCACCGAGGAGTGCAATACAAAAAGAGCTCAAAACCCAAAGAGCTCAGAAACAAGACAAATCATCTATAATTTCGAGCAAAGAATTTCCATCCAGACACAATTTCCCATTATTTCAAACGTGTAAGACTTTCAACAGAATGAAAACGGCCGTCTCCTCTCCATGAAAGCCTTCTTATTCTACTCTTTCCAGACCAACCAAAATATAGCAAGGGGGGTTGAAGAATCCTCCTTTTCTTAGCACGAGGCAAAAGAAGACCTTGCCAAGCCCATAATTCTTGTTCAATCCTCCTATAACCACTTTTTCCCATAGATGATCATTTTCGACTTTGAACCGCTATAACCATCTGCCTGGAAAAGCCTTGTTGAGCAAAAGAGAGACTTGATGCCAAGACGCCATTACGAAAAGGTTGCTTGACAACTTTCCAATTAACTAGGTGCAATTTACACGACTGATCATAATCCTCCCACAAAGATCTATTCTAAATAGATTATAAATAGATCGAACCTTTTGGAAACCGGCCATGAGATAGGAAACAGAGACAAAAAATGATGTGAAGCTTGGAGAAAGTGCTATTAATGAGGGTCAGTTATCTTACCATTGCACCACATTAAGCCAAAGCTATTCAGCCCACTTGATTTCCCTAAGATGAATATAAACAAAGAAGGAATAAATTAAACTAGTGAAAAGCGCATGGACTGTTGCAATTCCAGAGAAGAAAAGAAAATAATACCGATACGAGCTATTGTTGCAAGATATATTGCTGTGGTAATGTTGGACAAGAAGACAACAAAGTAGCCATGAAAGTCAAATGACAAGTCCCTTGCTCCAGCGACAAATGCACCAAGAATAATCAATCCAACACTGACAATAACCTTAAATTATGTGTTAGATGAATGGCAGGGAAAAATGCAACATGAATTATATTAACTACTTAAAATCCTAACAAAAGGAGAGCTTACGAAGGCAAATCATAGTCTAATGTAATATAATCTTAAAAAAGTTCAAAATGATCATTTCCTTACCTAAGAAAAGGAAGATCGCACAATCAGGTCTGAATATTCAACAATGCATTATGCAACCTAGTCCATACTAAAAGCCTTAGGATGAATATTCTGATGCATATATACATTTGATTAACCAAGTCTATGCAAAGTACACTAAGAGTCTGAATGAAACTGATGCCCAGCACCCCTAGAACACCCTATGAATTCCAATGGTGGCAGTACTGCACTCCACTGCAACTGAGTGATTCTTGGGCCAAGAGGCCCTGGTGTGGCCCCAATAAAGTTGGCTTGTTGAAATTATTTAACCCACCACCATGCTTCCAGGCAAGTTTGGTATTGAGTTTTAACCAACTTGGCTAAGCCCTTGGGATTGCTAGATTAAACATTTGTACAAACATACACACTACATCATGTTCCGGCCACAAGGCAAAGCATGTAGGACAGGACAAAGTGCTCCAAAGAAGGGAGACGTACCTTCCAATGATAGAAGATGAATACTTCTGACCTGCCAGAATCCACTCTGCTACCATTGTAAATACTATCGTCGTCCGCCTAAGGGTGGTGTACATTGGGACATTTACTCCACGAACAGACTCCATAGTGGCTAGCTTTCAAGTAGAAATAAAAGCATGGAAAAATATTTTCCATTATAAAAATTAGCACATAAAACTTCTTGAGTAATCAACACAAAACTTGCAGCAAAACACAATGAAAGGCCTACCATGTACAACAAATAGGCAAGTGAAAGAGGAAGAGTATGAACCAATGTCCTCAATGGCACAAGCAATTTGGTATTATCTGAACCAAACGAAGATTCACCTACTGTAAAGTTGATTATCTTCCTCTTTCTCATTGCATAGAGAAAAGAACAGGAACATATCATCTGTGAGCACATCATGATGAACTCATGTTAACTTCGTACAAACGATATCAGGCAATTATACAAAACATTCAAAACCTCATAAAACTAACTAACATCCATGGAGGAAAGACTACAGGAACATATCATTCCATAAGAATTAGTTTTCAGCTTCAGAAAGACTTGAAATTTAATCGTACAGCACATTTGCTAGCACCCTGAACATTCACTTTAATGATTTCTGTAAGACTCAATGCAGAGTTAGATCAGTTGTTCCAACAAAAAAAAAAAAAAAAAATTGAATAAATGTGCACAAGCCAACTATTTTGTTTGAACTGACTAAGACACAAAACGAGGTCCTGTTCGCAAGCATATCTGCATCACTTTAAGCCATGGCAAGAGAAGTGTTGCTCTAGACATATGTCACGGAAAACCTTTTAAGGTCAAAGAAGGATTTCCCACAGAACGGCAATTTTCCACATCAACTTAGATGTCCAGCACTGCTATTGGCATAACAACCAATAGACCAAAGACTGGCCCAATTATAGAATTTAAACAGATCAATACCAACACAAACAGATCTAATAAGTAGTTAAAAACACGCATCATTCACTTTCAAGGCATTTCACTTTCCTAATACCAGGTAATATTTGCTCATTTTACATTAGTTGCATTTGTTTTACACAAACCAACTAGATAGTTTTCCCCTACTTGAATAACATAGCAGTTCTAATCAAGTCAAAAAGATTACTATTTCAATACTATTCAAATCTCAGTAGTAACAACCATAAGGTTCCAATAGATGATCATATCCACATCTTTACAATCTGGTCAAGATAAGAATCCAGACAGGGAGAGATGATAGGACAGGAGGAGAATGATCTCAACTGCAGTTTCAAGCACAATTGAATTTTAGAGAAGCAAAGCACTACATAATTGAGGAATATGGTTGTTAAAGCACAAGCATAAAAAGAAAATTGCATTTCAGTTTTGACTGACTCAACCATAAAGTCAATTTTGAGTTCCTAAATATCATATTAAAAAGCTGACTTTGGTTGTCCTAATTTTTGAAAGTATTGAGGGGGGGAAACATATTTCACACAATCTTCTTTTGCAGCTGAATTCTAGGCCTCATAACTTTAGTCTGCACTCTGAAGTCCCTCACCCTCTGGCCAGTTACTGCTTCACTAATGATGTTCCAGAGTGAAAAGCAAGCTTCAAGTGATGACTACCACCAAACAATCCACAAATCTAGGGCAGCATTGTGGACTCATCACTCAAATGACAATGAGACTTTTGAAAAATACTCCATGGTAGTTTATTGTCTCTGAATCACCAATGCAAAAAGCTAAACTTGCAAAGTACATACCTGTAACAGAGTAATGACATTTGCAGATGGGAATTTATAGGAAGAAAGAGCTGCTTTGTTAAACATCACCAAGAGCACTGCAAACATATGGGAAAGAATCAATAGCTGAAACATATGCGGCCGTAGTCAACATGATGGAAAGATAATAAAAGTATTTTAAGCTGCCATGTATCCATATCACCTCTTAAAAGTATTCACCACCCACTAGTTTCAGTTAAGGCTATGGATTCCCCTTTGTTTCAAATTCCCACTTTGTGCCTCATAATGTCACGGACTCTTTGTTAATGATTCCACTTATACTTCCATGCATTTCATATGCACGTTCAATTTTATATATCTAATGAATCACGCTCTGGTGTGCATACATATCCAATAAATTGACCAAAAGGGATAATTAAGGCTTTCAGCCAAAATATACCCAAGGAATCATAGACTTCCTATTTATTTTCATCGAATCAAAGCATCCGAATCGAATCAAACGGGCATTCTTTCTTGACCATATATGAATCAAATTCTACGTCACTAAACTAGCAAACTCACGAAACAGTAACCCGGTTAAAGATAAAATCAGTTCCAGATACATAATTACACCGATTGCATAAACGTATAAGGCATGGGCTGAATACACTAATTAAACCATCACATTCATACGCCAAACGTCAAAGGGACAAAAGTGAGCTAAATAAGTTCATCCGGCGGACAAGCCACAGATCACAACTGACAAAAGTTAACACGCCAGATACACCAACAAGCAATGGGGCACCAACCACCAAGCAAAAATGGGGCACCGAGTACCAACCATCTCAACCCAATTTGAACCATCCAATTTTCCCCACGGCACGTAACTGCGAGGACCATTCGCGCACACGATCGAAACCCGCGACCTCCCGACGAAAATCACAATCTCTACCTACACAGTCCTCGACAAGATTGCGAATTTCAAACGACAAGAGCCCACCCAGCTATCCCCAGACGATGCTAAATCATTCTCAGACGGAAAAATCAAGCACAACCCTTCAGAGAGCGCAAGCACCCACGAACGAGGAAGAGGCCTGACCTGCGCAGGTCATGTAGGAGACGGCGGCGTAGGCGCCCCGCCTGGTCATGGTCGATCCCACGAAGAGCTTGTCGTCGAGCTTGAGGAGCCGCTCCCTCTCCTCGTCGCGCGCCGGCGGGGGATCCGACACCGGCAGCACGTGGTTCTTCGACGAACTCGACGCCATTGCTGACACCCCTCTCTCTCTCTCTCTCTCTCTCTCTCTCTGCAGCGCTCGCGCAGAGGTTCTTGGAGAAGTCGTCAGTCAACGCACGAGTTAGAGAGAGAGAGAGAGTAGAACAGAGCGTGCGTGTTGTCTGGGGGAAGCGACATCGAAGGCGGGTCGGATTTTCGATTGACGAGAATGTTTCAATGTTGAAGATGTAATGCCAAATTGGCTTTAAGGAAGAGAATAGAAGGGACAATAGGGCAAGTTTATCTTCGAACTCTAACCCAATATATAATTTATCTTAGATTATAGAAGATATTTGAAAAATTTGTCGACCACATTTAGCATTGATCTAGAGTTCAAGAATTGCATTGAACAATATAAAATTTCGGAATAATATTGGTGATCTAATAAAAAATTAGGGGACGGCATTGTGCGTTAGACCAAAATTCAAGAACCATTTGTGCCATTTTTTCCAAATAAAATAATGCGGAGTAGAGCTATTCTAATTACTTATTGGTGAAGGGTTGCTTACTTGGGTATGCTAAATAAGACGGCTGAGTGATGGGGCATATACCGTCTTGAGTATGTATAGGAGAGCATTTCCAAAGTCTCTGAGGGCTCTAAAGGCCATCAAGGGGCTCTTGAGTCGAACTTGAGCATTTTGAAAGTCATTTTAACTCAATGCAACTCCCACCCAATACCGGCTATGGGTAGGGTAATCGTCACTCAAGAAAAACAAGTAAACCCTTTATTACTAGACTAAATATCTTGGTGGTTCAATTATAAATAGAAATAAATGATTAAGTTTGAAGAGTAAGTTTGGAAGGAAAAAGAAAGAGGCAATCGAGGTTTTTGCTTCAACATATAGAGGATGTAACATTGTCAAGGGTTTGGTTGTTGTTCTCTTAGATGAAACTACATAAGGTCATTGCTAGTATAACACATCTACTAACCATCAAAGTATATCATTTTGCAATTCTCTTTTTCCAATCCTCATTATCAAAATCGACATTGCTAATCCTTTGAATATGTAAGTTTTGGATTTGCTAGCTATAATTTGAACTTTGCCGATGAAGGTGCTGTCATGAAGATATCGAAAAGAAAATTCACACATCTTAAAGTTCAAGTACTGCATTGTACTCATTTTAAATAGTGATAGGCATAAACTTGCTATGTAAGTTTGCAATCTTAGATCACACCCTTATAATTGCTAGAGACGGAAATGGAGGATCACGGAGTGATTGTAGGATGGTTTGGATGCTTGAACATCGAAAGTTTTCGAAAGGATCGAAACGTGCTCACTCAAAATGGATCTCTTCATCTCTAGGTGATAATGACCCGAGCAGCTATTCTAGGCTCAAAGCACAAAAATGGGCGAGCTTGAGTCAGGGTCTCATGTAGAAAAGTTCCACCTCTGCCATTTGTGGTTGTTAAGAATTTCATAAAGATAAATACGAAGGCTCAAGATTAGTGATCTTTAGCAAAACATCATGAAGAAAACCATCTTGTATAGAGTGATCCAATCAAAGTTGATCCCATCACTTTTACGACGACGTGTTTGATGCTCTACCAGAAATTCTCAATCTATCATTCAAGAATCTCTCAAGTTATATTAGGGAGGGAATTTTGGAGGGAGAGGAGATTGTGCATGTTACCAAGTTAGATGCCATCACATATATGACAAATGGTAAGGAACCTTGTTTCTCGAAGGTTTTCAGTGACGTTGAGTCCAATGCTAAAAGTCAAATTTGAGGGAGAAAACAAAGCTTCCATTTTCCAACTCCTAGCCCCCACAAGAGACGGCTCTGAGATAGGAACGAGTCAACATATTATTGCAAGTTCGACGAAGGGATGATAGAGGGAATCAAAGGACGATACCGGACTCTCGAGTTGGGCTTTAACTTGTTATCCAGGATTGCCCATAAGAAACATATATACGTAACATTCTGCAGGTTGGGCGAGCGGGCCGGGCTTTATCCCTATAGGTCCTTTCTCAGGCCTTTCTAAAATTGCATTCAGGCCCTTGTCGTGTGGATGGGCCGGTCGGGCCGGTCAGGCCCGATAGTCTAGTGCATTAGACGTGTAAGGATTCCTTGGCTAATCACTTGTAGAAGATTTTTATTCTATCCAGTACCCATAATAGATAATGTAAAAGTGACTTTTGGGCATTTAATGGGTTTTGGTAATTTCGGGAAATGAGAAAATAGTAGGGGCTCGCGTATTATGTGAAAAGTCTTGTTAACGAGTGTCTTGAATACTTACTTATCATAATTAAAAAATGTTTGAAATGAGAGAGAGAGAGAGAGAGAGAGAGAGAGAGAGAGAGAGAGAGAGAGAGAGAGGAGTCAATCAATGGACTAATAAATCCATTTAAAGATCCTGATCCAATTGAGACACAAAGAAGCACGCTTTGCTCAACCATTCATGCTTGCTTCTTTAATTCAGAAGTCGACGGGAAACCCTAATGGACTAATAAATCCATTTAAAGATCCTGATCCAATTGAGACACAAAGAAGCACGCTTTGCTCAACCATTCATGCTTGCTTCTTTAACTCAGATGTTGACGGGAAACCCTAAAAGAAGAGACTCTTGATACAAATTCAAGCTCAAGAATCCTGGAGTTCACTCAAATTTAGTAGATCTAAAGAACAAAGAAGAACGAAGATGATCATGTTGGTGCTTGGTTTCCTTGTAACCCCGCAGTGACTTGACATTTTGTGGCCGCTTGTTGTCGGATTGGGGTTATATGTACTGCTTGTGAAGCAATCTTTTCCCACAAGTGATGATCACAAAAGCAAAATCTGCAATTGTTGTAATATTGAAAGATTCCACAACTTTCATCAAGTAGTTTCTTGCGAATTTTTTATCCTAATGAGATCATGCTTTTTCTAAGAAGGGATCTCATTGTATCTTAGGGTCTATTTGTTTTGAAGGAAAACCATTCTTAGAAAATTGTTTTATGACTTTCAGTTACTTTGATGGCAAAAAACTAATCGATTTGCGGAAAATATTTTCCATAGACTGAAAACAATATACTTAAATTAGGAGAAAACGTCTTCTCCTTATGGAAAAAATGAAATTACTTTCTCTAAATCACCAAATAAATGGAAACTAACCATTTTTCTTGAATATGATTTCCTTGAAAAATGTATTCCTTTATCGTGAAGTTTTAAGTAAAACAAATGCATACCCTTAATGTATTGCCGAGTTGGTTCGGTCGAATGATCTAGTTTCGCAACCAACACTCTAAAAGAAAAGAAGAGTCCGACTTCGACTGTTCTGCCAAAATTGATATGATATATTATTAGATGTTAAAAGGGGGTAAGAAAAGGCAGGGACATTAAACCTAGGAAAGGTGGTAGGTCAAGACATTTGTGGAGGGGAAGGGCAAGTTCTGCTTCCATAGGTGGTTGAGGAGGCATAATGAGGGAAGAAACGTGGAGTAACATTGAATGTGACTTCATGTTGTGGAGACAGCTTTGTTCCATGACGCGAAAGAGATGGCCAACAACACATCAGGCCCTACTTCTTCAAAGCTGGTGGGCAATCTCCCCCACACGTGGGTAGCTCGCACGTGCTCGTGCCTAATGGGAGGGGAAGCTCAACGACATCGAGGTATGCCTCTTCGTCCTTCCCGAATTCTGTATTTCAAGAAGCGTGAGATCTTAAATTCAAAGGAAAAAGTAATTTCTTATGGATTTTCTTACTCTTGACCGGTTTATTTTCATTGAATATAGTCACAAATGACAAGGGAAAAATCACTATTATTACTGCTCTTGATGGCAGATGAAAGCATATGGTAATGTTGGACTCCTAGAAAAGACCTTAAGTACATGATCAAATCTTACACTAATTTGCACCATCTCCACTTGAAGTAAAGAGTTAGCATGCTATTAGATAAGGTTGAGAAAACCTTAGGCCATCAATTGTCGAGGGTCCCAGACCAGTTTGCCTTTTTCTTTTTCGTAACCCCATTATGCTTTCTCTTTTAGGTCAAACACCGTTTATGCAATTTGATAATTGCTGGCCCAACGTCGGAGAGATCACCTACTTTTTTTCTTTT
Organism: Eucalyptus grandis; assembly: GCF_016545825.1. Classification (NCBI taxonomy): domain Eukaryota; kingdom Viridiplantae; phylum Streptophyta; class Magnoliopsida; order Myrtales; family Myrtaceae; genus Eucalyptus; species Eucalyptus grandis. The sequence goes on along the minus strand of NC_052614.1, from coordinate 25,090,575 downwards.
TCTTTTTTCCAATGAGGACTCGCGCTTGGTTCACGTTGCAAGAGAACCCCTAACTAGTCAGTGCCGATAGTCTGATGGTGTGTTTTGCGTGACGATATTTCCCGATTGTAGCATCTTGGTGGGGCTGTAGCAATAGGTTCGCCGATTGTAGGGTGGTTCAAAATAATTATGACTCAAACCGGATATTTTGCGACAGACATGAAACCCTTATTGTAATGCCACGAAGGATTGCTAGCGATCTTTTCTCTTCCCCCTTGTAAGATTAATCCACAAAAAAAAAGGCGATATTTTTTCTTCCCGTCTTATAAAATTAATCCAAAAAAAAAAACAAAAAAGAATTTTGACTGCCTATGTTTCACACATTGTTTCAATATTAAGGACTTGATAATATCAAAGCAAAAGCGTTAAATCATGAGAAATCCCCAACTAATACACCTAAGATAAATTTATCACAACTTAAGTTTTGACCACTAAAAATTCCAAATTATTACCCCTGTGATAAATTTATCTTATGTTAGTTTCTGTTAAATTTTGCCGTCAAATTGCTAAGTTGGATGACATATGACAGTTGACAAATATATCAATTTGAGGTTTTAGCCATCGTTTGTCATATGTGTATCGATTTGTAGTTTTTGTAGTATTAGTTTAATTTAACATAAACTAACAAAAGGTCAATTTATTATAAATATACCTATTTTGGGTCTTTTATAGTAAAAAATTTAATTTTGATTAAATTTATCATAAATATATCAGCTTTAAATTTTTAGTGGTCAACAAATTAGTCAAAGATAAAATTATCATATATATACCGATTCGAAGTTTTTTGTTGTTAATGCAAAGCAAAACTTAGGATCACCCCATGTGATGGCGGCGTTGGCTTCGGGCTCCTTCCCCTAACGCAAGGGAAGGTGTTCGAATCCCAGCGTCGTCACTAGTGGTCTTAAGTGCGGTGTCGTGATGGTGGGTCATGCGCTAGCACCGCTTTGAATTTACCTCGCCGACTGTCGGTTGTACGGGAGTTCCCGGATTATCAAAAAAAAAACTTAGGTGGCCAACCTCTTTCCGACGCGTAGTCCAGTCCAGCGGAGGTCGATTAGGGAGCTGACAAAGCCCCCATCTAGATTCCCTTTAGTCAATCGTGCTCACTGAAACTTAAATTGCAAGACATAATCCCTTTTCTTTAAGTAAAAGCACTGACAAACAATCCTTGCATCACACGCGGCCTTCACCATTTTGCCTTATCCACTTTTTGAAATCACGACTTTGCATCCTACGTTAGTCATCGGACACGTATTATTATGTCTTCTTATTAGATAAGGATCATCGAATCATCACTTTCATTTGAATATAACCCTTCCACTTTTCTGATATGAAATCACGATGGCAGTTGAATCAAGAGAAGAATGAGGCTGACCCAGATCGGAGGGTGGCGGCGGCAGCGGCGGCGCTGTCCGCAGGGAGACGCTCAGACGCGGGGTGGGTGGCAGATGGGGAGTGGGGGTAGTCGGGGTAGTGGCTGGTGGGGAGATTAGGATGTGAATGGGATTGGGGAAAGGCCTTATGGGAGATTTGGGAAATTTGAATTTTTCCACGGAAAGTGTAAGTCCTTTCAATGTTGGATTTTCGTCCAAAGTTGCAAATTAGTTTTTTTTTTTTTTCCTGCAAGTACATGATGCAAAATTATAAGGTTTGAGAAGACTTGGGATTAATTTTTGTGTTTTCCCTCAATGCTCCTCAAGTGCATAAATTGAGTCTTTCATATGAAGAATCATAAGTGAATAAAGCCCCATGAAACAAATAATTCAAAGTAGGATTAAAATAACAAAGATGTACAATATCGATAAATAGAATATGAGAGTAGAATTATATCCCAGCATTGTGATAGCGTAATGTATGACCGTTTTTCCCGATATGTTATGAATCGATGGAGCTTAACATGCATAACAACCATAACTCTACACCGTAAGTCTCTAGAGAATTCCACCCTAAGTTGTCTATTCCCATGTAGTTGACCAATACCAATTTTAAATATTCATGAGATCTTTATCTTCATTACGAGCTCCATCGTTATCTTTTTATGATGTGAACGAGGGTCTTCTGGGTATCTTAGCAATCTCCACTGCCTATATATTTTGTTATAATGAACGATTAATAGCCATATGGATCAACAGTTGAGATAATCGAAAGACATTATATGAAAACAAGAATAAAGGTAAATAGGAGATCCCACTTCTTTTTGAAAATGATCAACTACTTGTTTACTACCTCCACCTTCATTGCCACCACGATCATCAGAACTCGGTGAAAATGATGGGATTTTACAGATGTCGATTCCTGGTGGAGCCACAGATCGCAGCCAGCTCGACGGGCTCGAGTGGGAACTTTAAGTCCTGGAACAAATTCTTACGGAATCCCCTCTCAAGTTGAGCCAATTGCTATATGAAATGGACTGGTCGAGGATAGACACAGTCACGCTTTCAATCAGTCTAGGGCTTCTGAAAAGTAGATGCATGCCCCTAGCCGTGACAATAACAAGTCATTCACATAGCCACGAGTGCGGGCTCCCTTGAAACTCACTATCACGTACAGCTAACCTTGCACCCACTCAAAGGAAATCATTTTCCGAATCGACCCCGTGGAAAAATTGTCGGAAATTCTTATAAAAGGTGAGCCAACATTGATGGGATAATATTTTGGTTTGTGAAAAGTAAATTGTTATACAAAGTAAATAAAATATATGGGACAATGTTAGATTGCTTGAATATAGTCATGCGATCATATCACATTGGTTTTAGCACATCTTGATTTGGTATCAATGCAGTGAAACAATACTAGCGTACGCCCGTTTTTTAACAGTGACCTCCAATGGAATAAATAGGTTATGGCCCACTTACCCTCCTCAATTTATATACTACTGTCTAACGGAGGAGAAGGAGAGGAAGACCAACTCCCGAATTTGTACGGTTTCATCTGATGGCAGTGATCAGTCAAACAAAGTAGTTTTTTCGAATCAATTTAGCGTTCTCTAAATTCTAATGTACGGGCATTAGATTGTTGAATTTCTTCCAAGTGCCCCCTTTTAACTCAAAAGCTCACGAAAAAGATCAAATTGGAAATTTGGATCATAGTTTAAAGCAAGTCGTAAAAATGAAGTTCAAACTTGTGATGTTGAACCAAAAAAAGAATGAAGACAATCCATAAAAAAGTTGATGCACCGCTACATAACGTGGCATGCTCTTATGAGATGTCAATCATAGTCTACTTACTTAAACATCAACTCATAACTTGTCGAGTTACTTAATACATTGAACATTAACGTCGGTGTTTAGCACTTTGTTGCATTATTTACAGTAAAAGTACGAATGTATATACATGTTTGGTAAAAAAAAAAAAAAACCCTTTCCAAGTGAATTATAAGTGGGTGGATATGGATGAGACTGATCGTGCCAGGTGCCTGGGGGCGTGTCTTATGGCCAATGTCTCATGACACCCAGGACGCTTGCCTCCACGTGAACTGCACAAGCCATTCCAATTCAATCGCTGCTTCCTGCAGTCACAAGCCCCACATAGCTCCACAACCACCGAACGATCCTGATCAAGCTCTGAACACATTACCGCATCTGGCCTCTTGCCTTGCCGCAGAATAAAGTCCCCTTAACGATGAACCCCTTTGGAGTTCACGGAAGGGACCTAACGATGAAACCCTTTGGAGTTTACGTAAGGGACATTTCGGCACAACCCGAGTTTAGTACGGATCGGATGGTCGGGGCCATCGGATCCGACGTTCTCGACCGTGGTAATTTTGTTAGCTGAATATGAGCAAAAGCAACAACACTGCCCCGCTTTGAGGTTCATAAGTAAGTGCATCGTCATGTGTCGACGGGTTTGATTGTCCAGACAGGCCACCCGCTGCATTCATTGATATCTGGATCAGGTGGTCCAGCTTCCCCTCGAAATGGATTCCCAAGCACACGCTCTCCATCTTTATCTTGTCTTAATTACTGAGCCGAGAGAGCACGGAACTAAGGTCAGACAGAAGAACAATCTTTCACTATTCAAACCAGGAGAACGATGAAGAGATTCCTTTGGGGCTACTGTCTAATGAGTCACATTATGTAATCAAGAACGATAGCGGGAATGACTCGGCACCAAACTCGATCATTGCGATCTTGAACCGTTCTTGAAATATGCGTGATGATGCGTTTGATGGGTATGTGCGGACATGTTGGACCCTTCAATGAAAACACAAGACAGCTCGAGCTGTTCAGCTCTCTTGTCAGATGGAATTATCACAAAGATTCAAGATTAATGTTTGGCCCGGCATATGGTACGGACATCACCCTTATGATTGCACGTAGGACTAACTCAAGAGCCCTGAACAAAGATCGATTTGTGCTCTAATTCAAGCTAATTACGCTCATCTTGATGGGTGTTTCTGCAGGAACTTTAGAGGGAATTCAACTGTAGAAAAGATGGCTTGGTGAGGCCGGTTAAAGAAAAGGGGCGGGTGGGAAAAGTTGAAAGGGTAAATTTGTTGACTTAATTATTATTAATTATTATTATCTACAGCAATTACTAATTAAGGGGGGTCTAATGTGAACTAAAGAGCCCTTAAAACTCAACAAATAGGGCAAAAAACATGTTTAATGAAGAAAAAATATTGAGGGGGGTCTTATCAAATCGTACAATAATTCACGGATTTTTCCTTCTCCCCCTCTTCATAATTTCCTCGGAAGAAAATAAATGATGCCTTCTCGAAGTAATCATTTGACCGAATAAGATTTACCCAAAATTTGATGAATTAGATTAAAATAAAGAGATCAATGTATTTACGATAAGAAGTATGTGTTCTGCGTTTTATAATAAGATTTACCCCAATGGAAGATAAAATAATTACCAGATAAAAAATCATTCAGACCTACTCAATACTTTTTCTATCATATTGTCATTTGCCCTACTCATCATAGTAGCAGTAGATTCAACCTTGAAGTGGAGCTAATCTCAATAGATTTTGAAAATGTGCATCATATGGGTACTCTAATTTCCACGTAAATATCACCACACAAGTTTGGTATGGCAATCCAAGCATTCCTTGGAAGTATATATCTTCAATCGGCCTTTGGGTGCCAGTATAGATGCAACGCTGCTAATGTTGATAGTCCTTGACTGTTTGATGACTTAACTTCATTTTTGTCTACTAGCTGAAACTTTTAGAATAGTTAGTAGCAATCCCATAAATTATCACTTTTGAAAATGATCATCGGAGAAATGGTAGATAAGGTGATTGTGAAGACATCGACGGAAGCTGGTGCAGGAGGAATTCTTTGAGACGAAAGGGGCACGGGGTGATTGGATTCTATAAATCCACAGCACGAACATAACAAAGATGCTGATTTCCTCGCTATTGTTTGATCACACGGAGTTGCTGCGGTGGTAAGAAGATTACAAGATCGATCATATCTACAAGGAAGCCGATCAAAGTGCGGACCAGAAAAGATGGAGATTGAAAAATCTAGTGACATCGTCATTGTTTATCATGTTCCTGATGATGTTGAAACTATGTTATTAGCTGATAAAGATAGAGGCCATGATGTCTTCTAGACTTTGTGCCGTGGATTAGTCCCCAAGTGAACGCCTTCTTTTCAACAGAAAAAGAAAGAAACTGCTTGGTACAACGAATAACACCGTTTATCATTCCAAGAAGCTGCCGTGCCAGTCTTCAAGGTGCTTCTGCTTTGGAGCGGGTATTGCGCCCAACATTCTGCGCTTCCCAACGCCTCACGGTAAAGCGACGGCAATAAGTTCTTTTTCCCGCACGGGGAGGGAGGGAGAGAAAGAGTGTGTTGCGGGGGCCCAAGGACAACTCCACAAAGACTTCCCATTCTGATGCAACCTCTCGATTTTTCCTCAGCTGTCCACATCACTGCTGGCCTTTTGGCCGACCCAACTTCAATGTTGTCCCGGACTTCCCTTCTTCCTCCCAGACACACTTCCCTTTCACCGTCACCCTTTCGCTCTACCCCTTACAAATACTTCTCCATTTCGCTTTGAGCCACCGAATATGTGCCCCTTTCAGCCCCCACGTTATCACCATTTCATAAATCTCGCAGTTTTTCCTTTCGTCTTTTTCATGTTTGGGGGGTTCATCAGATATCTCTGAGATATGGATATTCAACTAGGTCTAGCTCTCCCAATTCATGACCACCCTGCCAAAGGGTCCGAACCAAAAGATCATGAAGGCTCGTACAAGAAGTGGTTCAACAAGAAAAGGTGTCATGGAGAGGCATTTGGAGAACACTCCTCAGGGAAATCGCAGTTGTTGGCGTGGAGCAGTGGCCCGAATGAGGAAGATGACCCGAATGCGAGGCGCGGCAAGTTTTCTTGTTCTATAAACCAGTATGTCATCCCAAGTCAATCCTGATTTTAAATTCTCATTATTGTCGACGGACAAAACAATTATCACTTGCAATATCAATATTCGTTGGAAGTGAAAATCGCTGTGGAATGCGTAATTTTTCAGGTTTAGGTATAGTGAAGGAGCTGATGACAATGATCGGGTCGTGGGGTGGCCACCCATCAAGTCCTGGAGGAAGAAGTTCATGCATGGACAGCGTCCACCGCGCCGAGATCTTCACGAGAATGTCCGGCAGGCCTAACCTGCGCAGGTCATGTGGGAGACAGCGGCGTAAGCGTCTCTCTTGATCACGGCTGATCCCACGAACAGCTTGTCGTGGAGCTTGAGGAGCCTCTCCCTCTCCTCGTTGTGCGGAGGATCCGAAACCGGCAGCACTTGATTCTTCGATAAATTCGACGCCATTGCTGACCCTCCTCTCTCTCTCTCTCTCTCTCTCTCTCTCTCTCTCTCTCTCTCTCTCGCTCCAGGTTGCGCAGAGGTTCTTGGAGAAGTCAGTCAACGCACAGAGAAAAAGTAAGCAGCGCGTGTCTGAGGGAAGCGACGTCGAAGGCGGGTCGAATTTGGATATTTGGAGATGTTGTCAAGCTTCTACCTTCTCTTGTTTTTTTGTTTGGTTGACGCGAAAGTTTCAATGTTGAAAATGTAATGCAAAACGGTTTTTAAGGAAGAAATAAAAGGGACAATAGCACAAGTTGTCCCGAACTCTAGTTCAATGTGCAAAGTTGTCTTAGCTTATATGAAAATGTCTAAAAGTTAGTTGACCACATTAAACATTAAACACAAGTTTAGGGATGGCATTGAACATATTAAAATTCCAAGACGACATTGGAAATTGGACTAAAGTTTGCGGATCATATCAAACATATTAAAAGTTTTTGGATGGCATCGGGTATAAGACCAAAATTTAAGGATCATTTATGTCATTTTCCCTAAATAAAATGATGCAAAGTAAAGTTATACTTATTATTTGTTGATGAAGGTTTACAAACTCGGGTAAACTAAATGAAGTGGCAAGTGATGTGGGCGTGTGCCATAAAGGGTACTTTCAGGAGAGCATTTCCAAAGCCTTCAAGGATTCCAAAGGCCATGTCTAGGGCTCTTGAGTCAAAGCCAAGCATTTTGAAAGTCATTTTAACTCAAAGTAACTCCCACCCAACACTAACTTTGAGCAGGCTAAACATTGCTCACGAAAGATAAGTAACCCCTTTATCGCAAGACTATATAATTAGGTCAATTATAAATAGAAATGTTTAATTGTGATTAAGAGTAGGTTTGGAAGGAACAAGAAAAGAGGCTATTGGGTGTTTTGGCTTAACATATATAGGATGTGATGTTGTCAAAAGTTTGGTTATTCATCTCTTAGATGGAATTGCATTAGGTCGTTTACTAGCATGACAAATATACTAATCATCAACATATATCATCCATTTTGTACTTCTCTTTTTCCAATCTCCATTATCAAAATCAATCATTGCTATTCCTGTGAGTACTTAAGTTTTGGATTCGCTAGCTGTAATTTTAACTTCATCAAGGAAGGCACTATCATGAATATATCGAAAAGAAAGTTTGCACGATAAAAAATCCACGTATTGCATTTTGCTCATTTTAATGCATGATAAGTATAGACTTACTATATAATCATACCCTTATTATTGCTAGAGAGGGAAATGGAGGATCGTTGAGTGATTCTAGAGTGGCTTGGATGTCTAAACATCAAAAGTTCTAAAAAAGATTGAAACATGCTCACCCATAATAGATCTCTACATCTCTAAGGTGATCATGGCCCAAGCAGCATGGCTAGGCCCAAATAATAAATGGGCAAGCTTGAGTAAAGGATCTCATATATAGAAGTTTGGCCTCTCCCATTTATAGTTGGTAAGAATTTGATATAGATGGATATGGAGGCTTGAAATTAGTGATTATTAGTAGAATATTATGAAGAAAATCATAACATATAGGGCAATCCAATCCAAGTTAATCCCATCACTTTTATGACAACGTGTCTGATACCCTATTAGAAATTCTCAATCTATCATTCATGAATTTGTCAATCAATAATAGGAAGGGAATATCAAAGGGAGAGAAGATTGTGCATGTTACCAAATTGATGCCATCCACAAAAATTATATTCATGGTATACATGACAAATGATAAGGAAACCTCATTTTCTCAAAGACTTTTAGTGATGTTGAGTCAATGTCAAAAGTCAATAATTTGAGGGAGAAAACAGAGCTTCCATGGACCAACTCCTAGCCTTACCAAGAGGATGGCTCTTAGATGATGGAGTTGTGGAGTTTGATAAAGAAAAAAAATATTCAAATGCAAAAACAATTTGTTGTGGGTAGGTACTTCCCAGAGAGTCACCCATCCTGCTATATAAAGCAAATAATAGGGCTTTTACTACTACTAATGGTGTACATGTAATTTCCATCATAATTATGTATATGTTAGACTCCTACTATATATAGAGGCAATATCTTTTATAATTGTAACATTGAAGCTTGTAACCTTATAGTTTGCAATGCTAATACTAATAATGAAGAGATTGCCTAGTGTGGTCCCGCGGTTTTTCCCTTCTTAATTTTGGGAAAGGTTTTTCAAGTAAAAAATTCTTACTTGTTTTTCTCCGCTATTTTCTATTCAAAGATTCACATTCCTAAGAATTGGTATTAGAGCTTGCTTTTGGCAAAATAGTGGGAGCAAATATGGACAAAGGGAATGTGAAGATCAATCGGTTTGATGGCAAGGACTTTGGTTTTTGGAAGATGCAAACCGAGGATATATTGTATCAAAAGAACTTGTATCAACCTCTATCTAGAGAGAAACAAGATTCTATGAAGTAAGAAGAGTGGGAAATATTAGATCGGCAAGCTATGGATTTGATTCATCTTACATTGATGTGAAACGTTGCTTTCAAGATTGCTAATGAAGCGACAATGGTGGATTTGATAGTGACATTGTCCAACATGTATGAGAAGCTTTTTGCATCAAACAAGATATCTTTAATGCATCGTCTTTTCAATCTAAAGAAGGACGATGGTGCTTCTGTAATAGATCACATCAATAAATTCAATGCAATCATGATTCAATTGAGTTCAATAGATACCGAATTCGATGATGAGGTACAAACTTTAACTTTATTATCTTTTATCTTTTATACCGAAAGTTGGAGTGCAACTATGACTATAGTGAGTAGTTCGTCTGGTAAGAAAAGGTTGAAGCTTTAAGCAATTTGAAATTCAATTCATAGCGAGGATATTCGCATAAGATAGTTAGGTGAATTCTTAGGTGTTGCCTTAAATACTAAAGGCGGAGGAAGAAGCAATCAACAAGGGCGAAACTAGTACTATGGTAGATCGGAGTCCAGAGAGATAAGTAAATCGAGACCTCGTACTGAAATAATTTACTAAAATTATGAAGAGAATGGCCATTTGAAATGAGATTGTAGAGCCCTAAAGAAGAAAATTCTATATCGAGATTGAAATCATTTCAACTCTTGAAGAGACGCATGATAATGATGTCTTAATTTTGTGCATAGATAGTCTAATTGAGTCTTGGATTCTCAACTTGAGTGCATCATTTCACTCTACTTCATGCAAAGAATTAATGCACGATTTTGTTACTGAAAAATTTGGAAAGATTTATGTTACAAATGATGAATGTTTGAATATTATAGGAAATGTTGATGCTTATATAAAAGCTATCAACGGTTATCAATGGAAGTTGCATGATGCCAAATATATTCCAAGACTTAAGAGAAATGTAATCTCTATAAGTCAATCAAATAGCACAGGATATAGAAATATTTTTGGGATAACTCTTGAAAAATAGTTAAAGGTGCTTTGGCTGTAACACAAGAAACAAAATTAGGAACTTTGCACATGACTAAAGCCAATAGAGAAATCACAATAGTTGCTAAGTCGGAAGCTGATTCCAAATTATAGCACCACAAGCTTGGATACATGAGCTAAAGGGGATATTTAAGGGGAAGGCTACCTGATATGAAGTCCATAGATATTAGTCTATATGAAGATTATGTTTTGGGCAAACAAAAATGCATTAGGTTTTCAAAGATTGGGAAAAAACCAAAGAAAAGAAAATTAGAGTTGGTGCATATAAATGTGTGGGGACCAGCTCCAGTGGATTCCTTTAGAGGCTCGCATTATTATATTATGTTTATTAACAATTCCACCAGAAAGGTATAGGTTTATTTTTTTTTTAAATAAATTTGATGTGTTTGCTACTTTTAAGAGATGGAAAGCTGAAGTGGAGAATGAGACTGGCCTAAAGATTACATGTCTATGGTACGATAATGGTGGCGAGTATGGGTAGTAAGGAGTTCAAGCAATTTTGTGTAGAAAATAAAATCATAAATATAAGAACTATTCTCAACAGACCGTAGCAAAATGCAATTGTTGAGAGGATGGATAGAACTCTCAAGGAGCATGCAAGAAGTATAAGGATATATGTAGGATTACCCATGATATTTTGGGCGCATGCAATTAAATGACAGCATACCTGATCAATGAAGGACTTTCAATTCAACTTGATTTTAAGCTACCATAAGAAGAATGGAGTGAAAAAGAAGGCAAATCTCCCGCATCTGAAAGTTTTTTTTTTTATTGTGTTTCGTATGTCTATGTAGATTCTAAGAATAGAGATAAGCTTGATGCAAAAATTATAAAATGGTTTTCTTACATTGGATATGGTTTTGATTACTTTGGCTATTGATTCTAGGATGAACACTATAGAAAAACAATAAGAACTGCTAATGCTACAGTCAATGAAAACATGTTGTATAAGGGTAGATCTATGATAGAATCTAGTGTGAAGAAACAAACCATGGAGAATAAGGAGATTGAATATGATGAGGTTTTTAAGAGTGTTTTGATTGAAATTTCTAAAATTGTTGCTCTAGACTCTAATCAAAAACCAAAACAAGAATAACGTACACCTAAACTTTGAGAAAATCTAGTAGAACACATAACCTGTACAGAGATATTCTCCATCATTGCATTATATGCTTTTGACTAATGCTGATGAACCAGAAAATTTCTCCAAAATTGTGTAGGTTAAAGATTCTATTAAGTGGGAGTTAGGAATGCAAGATGAGTTGGATTCACTCAAGAAGAACAAAACTTAGGTGTTAACTTAGTTACCAGATGGGAAGAAGGCATTGCAAAACAAGTGGGTCTACTAGGTCAAAGAAGAACCTGATAGCAGCAAAAAGTACAAAGTAAGGTTAGTAGTAAAAGGATTTTGGCAAAAGAAAGGAATTGACTATGTTGAGATTTTCTCTCCACTTGTGAAATTGACTACTATTAGGCTAATATTGAGTATTGTTGCCGTTGAAAATTTACATCCGAAGCAAGTTAAGACTATATTCCTCCATGGTAATTTGGAGGAAGAAATCTACATGGTATAACTAAAAGGTTTTTAGGTTTTTGGGGAAAAAAATATGTTTGCAAACTGAAAAAAATAAAAAATAGTAATAATAAAAAGTTTGTATGGCTTGAAATAGGCTCCTAGCAGTGGTATAAGAAATTTGATACATTTATATGTGGCATCGGATTCACTAAAAGTGATATGGATCACTATATGTGAATGATATATTCATTGCACGATCCAGTATGAGGGAGGTCAACGTACTGAAGTAGCAATTGTCAAAAGAGTTTGAGATGAAGGACTTGGCGCAATAAATCAGGTTCTTGGGATTAGGATTATGTGGGATAGATCGAAAGGAATTCTTAAGTTATCTTAAGAGAAGTATATCAAAAAGGTACTAGACCGATTTGAAGTTCAAAATGCAAAGCTAAAAAATTTTCCTCTAAGAAATCACTTCAAGCTCTCAAAGATGCAGTCACTAAAGACAGATGAAGAGTAGGAGTATATGGCAATGTGCCTTACACGTCAATTGTTGACAAGTTAATGTATGCTATGGTGTGTAATAGTGGTAACCTAGCTCACCTAGTGGAGGGTGTGAGCAAATACATGGATAATCTAGAAATAAAACATTGGGAAGCTATAAAGTGACTATTAAGATATTTGAGAGGCACTTCATGTATGTCATGATATTTTATGAAGAACGGTATAACTTTATGAGGCTTTGTTGATGCATATCTTGGTGGTGACTCAAACAATAGGAAGAGTACATCGAGTTAGGTTTTTACCTTAGATGGCACTACAATCAGTTGGATGTCTGGACTTCAAATGTGTATCTTTCTCTCAACTATTAAGATAGAGTATGTTGCTTTATCTGAAATTGGTAAGGTGATACTTTGGTTGATTTTTTTTTTTAAGGAGATAGGTTAAGAGCAAAGCAAGATAACAATGTTTTCAATGACAGATTTGTCTTGTAGAGAATTTGGTATTTCACTTAAGGACAAAACACATTGAATTAAAATATCATCAAATTCATCAATTGATAGATGATGGGATATTGTCAATGAGATTCTTGGTGCAAAAAACCCAGTAGATATATTAACAAAGATTGTCACCACTAAAAAAATTGAAAATGTGCATTACCTCAATTAGCCTCCATGGTAAGTGAGGAAGGGTTTGCCACACTAGGACAATTCTGGTTACAAAGATGAAGGCTATGGAAGATTATTACTATTTTTTAAAGATCAACCTCCAAAGTGGGAGATTGATGGAGTTATAAAGTTTGATAGAGAAAATAATATTAAAATGCAAAAACAATTTGTTATAGGAGCCACTTCCCCAATATGTCACCCAACCTGCTATGTTAAAGCAGATAATAAGGTTTTTATTATTGCTAGTGACATATATGTAATTTCCATTGAAATTATGTATACTCTAGACTCCTTTTACATATAAGGACAATATTTTTTTTATAGATGTAACATTGAAACTTGTAACCCTAGAGCTCATAATACTGATACTGATAATGGAGAGATTATTTAGTATGGTACTATGGTTTTTCCCTTCCCGATTTTGGGAAGGGTTTTCCACATAAAAAATCTTACTTGTTTTTCTTTTCTATTTTTCTCTTCAAAGATTCGTATTCCTAATATTAGAAAAGAACCAGTCAACATCTTATTGCAAGTTTAGCTGGGGGATGATAGAGGGGATTAATGGACGATGCCAAGTTCTCGAGGTGGGCTTAACTTGTTTTCTCGCCGTGTGTGTGTATCATTTCGCAGGCCGGGCAGGCCTAGTAGGGCTGGGTAGGTTGATAATCAAGTCTGGTGCAGTGGACATGTAAGGATTCCTGTACTCAGCTCTTGGCTGATCACTTCTACAAGAATTTTATTCTATTTAGTACTTATAATATATAATGTAAAAGTGACTTTGACCATTTAATGGGCTTTGATAATTTTAGGAATTGAGAAAATCGTAGGGGGTCACATATTATGGGAAGGGTTTTGTTCATGATTGTCTTTGGGCACTTGTTCATTATATTCACTTAAGAAATGTTCTAAATTTTTCATGCATTAATAACAAAAAAAAAAAAAAAAAAAAACGAGAGAGACGGTAGATTAGAACAAGGATTCCAACTTTGGGCCTCAGTAGAGGTTGATATGGGCAAGAAAAACCAGGTTGTAAATCAATGGGCTGATAAATCCATTTAGAGGTTCTGAATCAATTGGACACAAAGAAGTATGCTTTGCTTAACCATGCATGCTACTCTAACTCAAAAGTCAACGGGAAACCTAAAGGAAGAGATTTTTTTAATACAAATTCAAAGTTATCCAATTTTCAATACGAAGTCCTCGAAATAATGCTCAAGAATCCTGGAGTTCACTCAAATTTAGTGGATCTAAGTAACAAAGAAAAACAAAGATGATCATGTTGGTGCTTGGTTTCCTTGTAACCCCGCAATGACATGACATTTTGGACCGCTTGTTGCCGGATTGGGGTTATATGTACTACTTGTGAAGCACTCTTTTCCCGCAAGTGATGATCAAAAAAGCAAAATGGTATAATTACTGTTATATTGAAAGAGGCCACAACTTTCATCAAGTAGTTTCTTGCGAATCTTTGATCCTAATGAGATTATGTCTTTCTAAAAAGAGATCTCATTGTCTCTCAGGGTCGGCTTGTTTTGAAGGAAAACCGTATTCAGGAAATTCTTTTATGACTTTTCGTTGCTTTGATAGCAGAAAACTAATTGATTTACGGAAAACATTTTCTATAGACTGAAAATAATAAACTTAAATTAGGAGAAAACAACTTCCGCTAATGGCAAAAAGAAAATTGCTTTCTCTAAACCATCAAATGAATGGGAACTAACCATCTTTCTTAAATATAATTTTCATGGAAAATATTTTTCTTTATCGCAAAGTTTTCAAGAAAACAAGTACACATCCTTAATGTGCCGCCAAGTCAATTCGGTTGAATGATCTTGCTTGGAAACCAACCACTCTAAAAGAAAAGAAAACTCCGACTTCGATTGTATTGCGAAAATCGGTATGATATACTATTAGATGTTAAAGGGGGCTAAAAAAGGCAGGGACATTAAACCTAGGAAAGGAGGTAAGCCAAGACATTTGTGGTGGGGGAAGGCAAGCTCTGCTTCCATAGGTGGTTGAGGAGGCATATTGAGGTATGAAGCGTGGAGTAACATTGAATGTGCCTTCATGTTGTGGAGGCAGCTTTGTTCCATGGCATGAAAGAGATGGCCAACAACACATCAGGCCCTACTTCTTCAAAGCTGGCGGGCGATTTTTCCCCTCACGTGGGTAGCTCACACGTGCGCGCGCCTAATAAGAGAGGAAGCTCAAGGGCAATTGAGGCATACCTATCCGTCCTCCTTCCGAAATTTTGTATTTCAAGAAGCACGAGGTCTCAGGTTCATAGAAGAAAGTAATTTTTTATGAATTTTCTTACTCTTAACCGATTTGCTATCATTGAATATAGTCGCAAAGGACGTGAGAAAAATCACTATTATTACTTTCCTTGATGGAGATGAAAGCGTATGGTAATGTTAGACACTTGGAAAAGACAGTAAGTACATGATCAAATCTTACACTAATTTGGCCCATCTCCACTTGAAGTAAAGAAATAGCACAGCAGATAAGGTGAGAAAATCTTAGGCCATCAATTGTCAAGGGTCCCAGAACCAGTTTGCTTTTTTCTTTTTCTTAATCCAATTATGCTTTCTCTTTTAGGCCAAACACCCGTTTATGCAATTTGATAATTGTTGGCCCAACGTTAGAGGGATCACCTACTTTTTTTTTACAAGGCCTCATGCTCGATTCACGTTACGAGAGAACCTCTAACTAATCAGTGCCGATTGTCTAATGGTGTGTTTTGCGTGGCGGTATTTCCTAATTGCAACATCTCGATGGAGCTGCTGCGATTAGCTCACCGATTTGGACCTTCGGGTTGTGGGGTGGTTTGAAATAGTTATTACTCAAACTAGATGTTCCGTGATGGAGATGAAACCCTTCTAGTAATGTCATGAGAGATTGCCACCGTTCTTTACCCTTCTAGTCTCGTGAAATTCATTTAAAAGAAAGAGGAGATTGGCTGCCAATTCTTTTTGCAAATTGTTCCAATAGTAAGGACTTGACAATATCAAAGCAAAAGTATTAATCTCACAAAGAATTCTAAATCGGTAGACATGTAACAAATTTACCCCAAACTAATTTTTAATCACTAAAAACCCCAAACTAATACAGTTATGACAAATTTATCCTCCATTAATTTTTATTACGAGTGCAATGATTTGTGGTTTTTTATAGTATTAATCTAGTTTCATGGAAATTAATGAAAAGTAAATTTGTCACAAATATATCAATTTAAAATTTTTTAGTAGTTAAAAAATTAGTTTGGCTTAAATTTGTCATAGTGTACCACTTTTGGATTTTTAGTGGTCAACAAATTAATTTAAGGTAAAATTATCTCATATATATCAGTTTGAGATTCTTCATTATATTAATCCAAAGCAAATCTTAGGTTGCCGACCTCTTTCTAATGTGTGGTCCAGTCTATCAAGGTGGATTAGGGAGCTGACAAAGCCCCCCAAAAAAAAAAAAAAAAAACCTTGATTCCCTTTAGTCAATCGTTCTCATGGAAACTTAAACTGCAAGAATGTGGACATAAGCCCTATTATTTAAGGAAAAACACAGATAAACTATCACACGCGGCCTTCTCCATTTTGCTCTATCTGCTTTTTGAAGTCACTAACTTTGCATCCTCACTTTTGTCAGTAGACACGGATTATGTCTTATTATTAGATAAGGATCACCGAATCATCACTTTCGTTCGAATATAACCGTTCCACTTTTCTCATTTAAAATCACGGCGGCATCGGATCGAGAGAAGACTGAGGCTGACCTAGCGAGAAGATACTCAGACGCGGATGGGTGGCGGCCGGGGGTAGTGGGGGTAGTGGCTGGTGGGGAGACTAGGATGGGTGGCAGCCTGGGGTAGTGGGGGTAGTGGCTGGTGGGGAGACTAGGGTGTGAATGGGATTGGGGAAAGGGTTCATGGGAGATTTGGGAATTTTGAATTTTCCCCCACAGAAAGTGTAACTAAGTCCTTTCAATGTTGGATTTCTGCCCAGAGTTGCAAATTTGTATTTTTTTTTTTAGGTGCAAGTACGTGATGCAAAATTATGAAGTTTGAGAAAACTTGGGATGATTTTTTGTGTTTTCGCTCAATGCTCCTCAAGTGCATAAATTGAGTCTTTCATATGAAGAATAATAAGTGAATAAGGCCACATGGAACAAATAATTCAAAATAGGAATAAAATAACGTAGATGTACAATATCGACAAATAGAATGTGCAAGTAGAATTATGTATCAACGTTGTGATAACGTGATATATGGCCGTTTTTTCCTGATAGATTATGATACAACGGAGCCTACCATGCATAACAACCATAGCTTTACATCATAAACCTCTATGGAATTTTACCTCAAGTTACCAGTTACCATGTAATAAACCGATGCCCATCTCAGTTTAGATGTCCATGACATCTTTATCTTAATTACGATCTCTTTCGTTAGCTCTTTATGATTTCAATGAGGGTCTTGTCAGTATCTCAACAATCTCCACCGCCAATATATTTTATTAAAAAGAACGATTCCCATTTATATGGATCAATAGTTGAGATGATCGAGAGACATTATATGGAAACACGAATAAATGTAGATAGGAGATCCCACTTCCATCGGAAATGATCGGCCGCTTGTTTACTACCTCCTCCTCTGCCACTGCCACTGCCACTGTCAAAACTCGGCGAACTACACAAGCTGATTCCAGGTGGAGTCCCAGATCACCGCCGGCTCGGGGAATTTTAAGTCCTGGATCAAATTCTTAAGGAATCCCCTCTCAAGTCGAGCCAATTGTTATACCAAATGGACCGGTTGAAGATAGACACAACCACGCTTTCACTAGATCTAAGGCTTCAGAAAAGCAGATGCATGCCCCCGACCGTGACAATAACAAGTCATTCACATAGCCATGAGTGCGGTTCCCCTTGAAACTTTCTATCACGTACAGCTAGCCTTGCACCCACTTGAAGGAAACCATTCGTCCGAATCGACCCCCATGGAAAAACCGTCGGAAATTCTTATAGAAGGCGAGCCAACATTGATGGAATGATATTTTGGTTTGTGAAAAATAAGACATTATAGAAAGGGAATACAATATGTTGGACAATGTCAAATTACCTAAATAGAGTCATGCAATCATATTATTTTGGGAAAATTTACCAAAACAGTCCTAAACATATTACAATTTTTTCAATTCAATCTTAATCTTTTATTTTTTTTGGACAATGAAACCTTAAATATTTTGTATTTATGTCAATTCAGTCTATCCGATCAGTGCTGGCCTATCAATTTTTTATTATCTTTTTTTTTTCTCTTTTTTTTCTTCCTCGCCAGCCACTGGGGTGGCGAGAGCCTATGAAGCACCGACACTCTCTAAAAGCCTTCGTGTCGTATCAGATACTTCGACACGTGTCCAACACTCAATCAACACGTGTTGGAAAATATGATACATAGTCAACTTTCTCGACACTTGAGTCGTAATTCTGACATACGAATTTCCGACACGTGATTTTGATATCAAGGTCAATTTTAAAAAATTTCAATATATATATCTATGTGTGTGTGTGTGTGAAAAAATAAAACACAATAATAAAAATAATAAATTGAGAAAGAAGAAAAACCTAGTCTTATCTTCTCTTATGACTCTCATTTCCCATGATACACAATTCACTCGTTAAGTTTTTTTTCCTCCTCTTCCAACATATCTAACATGCGAGTCTAGAATATGGATCGCTTGTTTTTTCTCCAAATTTTATGAATTATTGAAATAGAGTTGAATTTGTCAAATTAAAACAATGAATGATATTAATAAATGGCGAATTAATGTTTTTAGTATATATTCATTCTAGGCTTTTCTTATTTATTTATTTATTTATTTATTTATTTATTTGATTCAAATTAATTTGATTGAAATAATCATAAAATTGATAATTTATTATGTGTGTGTGTGTGTGTCTATGTATATATATAATATACAACGTGTCTCAACATGTTGGAATTCTCTGTTTTTTTAGAAATGACGTGTCAGTGTATCGTGTCGTGTCGTGTTGTGTGTCACGTGTCACTGTCGGTGCTATTTAGGCGAGGGCATGGCCCTCACTATTGCTGGGTGAGGTCGAGCTCATCCTCTTTTACCTCAAAAGCTTGCGAGAAAAGATCAAATTAGTACTTTGGAATGTAGCTTAAAGCTAGTCGTACTTAATGAAGTTCGAACTTGTGATGTCTAGCCAAAAAGAGAGTGAAGACAATCATAAAAATCGATGTATAATGCAGCATGCTCTTATGGGATGTCGATTGTGGTCCACTTACTTAAACATTGATTCATAACTTGTCGGTTACTTAATATATCGAATATGAACGTCGGTTTATTGCATTTGTCGTATTATTTACAGTAAAAGTATGAATGTATGTACATGTTGGTCCCCCCTTCCAAATGAATAATAAGTGGGTGGATATGGATGGGACTGATCGTGCGAAGTACCTTGGGGCGTGCCTTATAGCCAATGTCTCATGACACCTCTGACGCTTGCCTCCACGTGAACTTCACAAGCCATTCCAATTCAATCGCTGCTCCCTGCAGTCACGAGCCCCACATAGCTCCACAACCACTGACCGATCTCGGACAAGCTCTGAAGGCATCACCGCATCTTGCCTCTTGCTTTGCCGCGGAATAAAGTCCCCTCATTGATGGAACCTTTGAAGTTTACGTAAGGGGGATGGCTTGACCCGAGTTTAAGATGGACTGGATGGTCGGAGCCGTCGGATCCAACGTTCTCGACGGTGGTAATTTGGTGCTCTATATTAGCAAAAAGTGATAACACTGCCCTGCTTTGAGGTTCATAAGTATGTGCATTGTCTCGTGTTGACGTGTGGATTGTCCGGACCACCCACCCGCCGCATTCATTCATATCTGGATCAAGTGGTCCAGCGTCCCCTCGAAATCGATTCCCAAGCACACGCTCTCCATCTTTATCTTGCCTTAATTATTTGAACAGAGACAACACAGGAAAATCAATCAATACCTGTGAACATACGCGCTTACTTTACTATTTGTTGAACTCTTCTCTCTGGCTTCGGGTCTTATCTGGTCAAGCAAAGGGTCTCCAACTAAGTTCAGACAGAAAGAACAATCTTTCACTATTCTAACCAGAAGAATAAGGAAGAGATTCCATTAGGCTTACGGTCTAATGAGTCACAGTATGTAATCAAGAACGATTGAGGGAATGTCTCGGCACCAAACTCCATCATGGCGATCTTGAACGGTTCCTGAAATATGCATGATGATGCGTTTGACGGGAATGTGCCAACATGTCGGACCCGTCATTGCACAACACAAGAACAGCTCGCGCTGTTCAGCTCTCTTGTCAGATGGAATTATCACAAAGATCCAAGATTAATGCTTTCCCTGGCTTATAGTACGGACATTCCCCCTTATAATTGCACGCAGGACTGACTCAAGAACCCTAAACAAAGATCGATTTGTGCTCTGATTCAAGCTAATTATTCTCATCTTGAGGGGTGTTTCTGCAGGAACTTTAGAGGGAATTTCACAGTTGAAAAGATGGCTCGGTGAGGGCGGTCAAAGAAGAGGGGCGAGTGGGAAAAGGTGAAATGGTAAATTTGTTGACTTAATTATTATTAATCATTATTATCTACAGTAAACACGACTTAAAAGGTGCTCTAATGTGAACTAAAGAGCCCTTAAAAGTCAAGAGACAGGCCGAAAAGCATGTCTAATGAAGAAAATATGTTGAGGGGGGTCTTATCAAATCGTACCATAATTCACGGACTTTTCCATCTCCTCCTCTTCATAATTTCCTAGGAAGAAAATAGATGATGCCTTCTCGAAGTAATCATTTGACCGAATAAGATTTATCCCAAAAACGTGGTGAATTAGAATTAATCAAGATTTTGAGATCGATGTATTTACAGTAAGAAGTATATGTTCTCTGTTTTACAGCATGATTTACCCCAACAAACGATAGGATAATAACCAGACAAGAAATCTTTCAGACCTACTCAGTACATGTATCTCCTCTCTTTCTATCCTACTATCATTTGCCCTACTCATCATATTGGCAGTAGATTCAACCTAGAAGTCGAGCTAATCTCAATGGCTTTTGAAAACGTGCGTCATATGGGTACTCTAAATTTCCACATAAATGTCACTAGACAAGTTGGGTATGGTAATCCAAGCATTTCTTGGAAGTGTATTTGTTTGATGGGCCTTTGGGTGCCATGGTATAGATGAAACGCTACTGATGTTGATAGTCCTTTACTGTTTAAAGACTGAACTTTATTTTCATCTACCAGCTGAAATTTTTAAAACAGTTATTAGTAATCCCACAAAACCTTACACCTAAAAATGACCACCAGAGGAGTGGTAGATAAGGCGGGTGTGGAGATGTCAACGGAAGCTAGAGCAGGAGGAATGCTTTAGGATGAAAGGGGACATGGTTGATTGGATTCTGTTTATCCATGGCACGAACATTGGAAAGATGCTGATTTGCTAGCTACCGCTTGATCGCACGTTGTTGCTGTGGTGACTCGGGGATTACAGGATCGATCATATCTACAGGGAAGCCAAATCAACGTGCAGACGAGCTGAAAAGATGGGGAGTGAAGGATCTATCGACATTGTCATTGTCTATGACGTTCCTGATGATGTTGAAACTGTGTCATTAGCGGATAAGGATTGGGGCCATGATGCCCAGACTTGTGCCGTGTATTAGTCTCCGAGAATGAAAGCCTTCTTAATTACAGAAAAAGAAAGAGAGGAAACTCTTTGGTACAGCTTATGACACCGTTTATCATTTCAAGAAGCTGCCATGTCCGTCTTCAAGTTGCTTCAGCTTCCTAGCGCGTATTGTGCACAACATTCTGCGCTTCCCAACGCATCACGGTAAAGCGACGGCAATAATTTCTTTTTTCCACACGGGAAGGGAGAGAGAGAGAGAGAGAGAGTTGCGGAGACACAAAGACAACTCCATGAAGACTTACCATGCTGGTGCAGTCTCTCGATTTTTCTTCAGCTGTCCACATCACTGCTGGCCTTTTGGCCGACCCAACTTCAATGTTGTCCCAGACTTCCCTTCTTCCTCCCATACACACCTCCCTTTCACCGTCACCCTTTCGCTCTACCCCTTACAAATACTTCTCCATTTCGCTTTGAGCTACCGAATACGTGCACCTTTCAGTTCCCACATTATCACCATTTCATAAGTCTCGCACTTTTCCTTTCTTCTTTTTCATGATTAGGGGGTTCAACAGATATCTCTGAGATATGGATCTTCAACTAGGTCTAGCTCTCCCAATTAGTGACCACTCTGCCAAAGGGTCCGAGCCAAAAGATCATGAAGGCTTGTACAAGAAGTGGGCCAACAACAAAAGGTGTCATGGAGAGGCATTTGGACAATACTCCTCAGGGAAATCGCAGTCGTTGGCATGGAGCGGCAGGCCAAACGAGGAAGACGACCCGAGTGCGAGGCGCAGCAAGTTTTATTGTTCGCTGAACAAGTCTGTCATGCCAAGCCAATCCTAATTTTATATTCTAACAATCTTCGATGGAAAAAACAGTTATCACTCGCAATATCAATAATCGTTTGAAGCGAAAATCACCGTGGTATGCATAATCTTTTCAGGTTTAGGTACAGTGAAGGAGCTGACGACAATGATCAGGTTGTGGGTTGGCCGCCCATCCAGACCTGGAGGAAGAAGTTCATGCACGGGCAGCGTCCACCACGCCGAGATCTTTACAAGATTGTCCGTCAGGCCTAACCTGAGCAGGTCATGTAAGAGACAGCGGCCTAAGCGCTTCTCCTGGTCATGGCCGATCCCATGAACAGCGTGTCGTTGAGCTTGAGAAGCCTCTCCCTCTCTAGTCGCGCCGAGGATCGGACTCTAGCAGTGCTAAATTATGTCTCGAGTTTGAGCGTTTACATAATACGATTTGCAGGACTCTTTAAAGCTGTACAAATGTGGAAATAATTAAAGGATGAATTTTCTCCTTTGGAGTGAAGCCGCGGAAGTCTTCTTTTCTTCGAGGGACGCCGCTGCAGCTTTACGTAAAGAAAGAAGCTGATGAAGGCCTGCACGTGAAGAATGGTTAATTGGTGGGGCCCAAGGTCAAACCTTTGACCTTGGGCACACACCCGTATTTCACGCTTGGGCATCTGCACGAAAAGCCAAAAATAAGTGGGCCAAGTCAAGAATTTGACTTTCAGGGCACACGTATAATTATAAAAGGGCGGACAGCTCAGGGAGGTTTTCTTCTTATGCGGCTGCTGCACCCGTACGAGAGAAGGAAGAAACCCTACCTACTTGAGCCGCAGGTCCTCCGCAGGAAGCTTAAAGAGATACGCGATTTTGTACATACGCGAACAAGGCATACGTAGAGTATTGTAACTTGAGCTTGAACACGGATTTTTTTGTGCCGTGAGTTGTTTATTTATAAAAATTTGAGTTTTTTTGTTAAATTTAGGTGTGGGAAACATTTGAGCGTGTGAGTAATTATAAATTCCGATTCTCCAATTATAGCAGATTATTTGATGTTGGCTCTATCTGTGAATGTAGGTACCAATACTCGGACCGAACCACGTAAATTTATAGTGTCCTTATTTTTCGCGTTTATGTAAATTGCAATATCCTGTCATTTTCGCATTATATCCCAACAAGCAGAACGTGATTCGTCAATGAATTCGACGCCATTGGTGACCCCCCTCTCTCTCTCTCTCTCCCCAGCTCGGGCAGAGGTTCTTGGAGAAGTCAGTCAATGCACAGAGAGAGAAAATAAACACAATTCGCATCTGAGCTAAGCGACGTCGAGGGCGGGTCGACTTTGGATATCTAGAGATGTTGCCAAGCTTCTACCTTCTCTTGGGTTTTTGTTCGGTTGAAAGTTTCAATGTTGAAAATGTTTCAAAATTTATTGACCGTATTCAACACTAAACCGAAATTCAAGGATCGCATTAAATAGATTAAAATTCCAGAATGACATTGGATATCAAGTTAAAGTTTGAGGATCACATTGAGTAAATTAAAAATTCTAAAATGGCATTACGCATTAGACAAAAATTAAGGACCATTTGTGCCATTTTCCTGAAATAAAATAATACAAAAGATCTATACTTATTCCCTGTTGATGAAGGTTCACTACCTTGGGTATACTAAATGAGATGTCGAGTGATGTGGGTTTGTGTCGTATAGGTTCAGGAGAGCATTTCCAAAGTCTTCAAGGGTTCCAAAGGTTATGTGTCAAGGGGTCTTGAGTCAAAGCCGAGCAATTTGAAAGTCATTTTAACTCAAAGTAACTACCACCCAACACTATTCGCAAAAGATAAGTAACCCCTTTATGATTGGAGTAAATATCTTCGTGGACGGTTAATAGAAAGTAATTGTTAAGTTTTATTGTGATTACTAGAAGAGTAGATTTGGGGGAACATGTGACATCCTGAAATTTGACCATGTCTCGAAAATATGAAATGGGCATTTTGTCGATGCGTCTATGGTCATTTTACTCTAAGCTGGCCTCTTACGAGTTAATTAATCTATTAGGTGAGGCCGTTAAGGAATATAAACGCGACAGACTCGAGAATTCAATTGGAAATCGACTATTCGACCATAATAATCAACAAGAGTCAATACGACACTGTTATAAATTAATTGTAATCGGATATAAATCGATTCGATAAAATGACGTAATTGAATTGTGGATGATTCCACATGATTGCGAAATTCGCGTCGAATGGCACTAACCCGGTTCTCTATCAATATACTCGGGACACGTAATTGAAACCTTACAATTTTACGACAATTGAGAGTCGCCTACGAGTCGGAGATTCACAAACATGGATAAAAAATTATCGACCACGAGTCCAACATGTTAAAATCTCTAAAAGCTACCTGATAGGTTAGGTTGTACTAAAATCGTGTTTGATCGATTTTAATCACGAAATTGAATTTGGTTTTGGGAATCAAACGTTCGAGCGTGTTATGATTTATTTTTAGGACATCGTCTCATCTTTTGGAGAATTTTCGTCGAGCCCGAAATTTTGCGGAGAAATCAAATTTGGCAAAAAGAAATAGAAGAAATTCGGATGGGCAGCTTTAAGGCTTAATTTGGCCACCAAATTGAGTTTTTTTATGAGGAATTGAAGGGAAATTTCTCATTGGATGATCCCTTGACAAATATGGCTGAAGAATTTGAGGCCAATGCACTTGAGTGCTTGATATTTCCCCTTGGCTCCCCATGACTTCCCATGCCTCTCTCTCCCATCCCTTTCTTCCCTCCTTCATGTGTGCGCATCCTATGACATCCTGGATTTGTACTTCTACTTTCAATTTAATTAATCGGGGCTTTCATCGACGCGCCTATAGTGCTATTCTCAGAGCCAATCACTCGTGAGATAATTAGACTATCTAGGGAAGTCATTAAGAGATTTTAATGTAATAGACTTGAGGATTTGATTAGGAATCGACTACTCGACCATGCTCATTTGCAGAGATTATTTCCGAATAGTAAGATTGATTAAAAATCAGAGATAGTTCAGTTTGACTGAGATGTGTAGTTAAACGTGGGTGATTCTAGTAAATTGCAAAATTCCCGTCGATCGGCACTAGATTGATTTTTCTATCGTTTTCGTACCCCGTGTCCGTATTTGAATCCTCGAGATTTTCACGACAACTGAGAGTCGTCAATGTGTTGAAGAGGTTCATTGTGGCTCAAAGAAAATTGACCATAGGTCATTTGCACTAAAAATTTCTGAAAGCTACCCGGTAGCCTAGGTCATGCTAAAATTGCGCCAGATTGAAATTAACCGCGAATTTTGATCCGATTTCAGAAATTGAAAATTCTATCATGTCACGAGTCATTTAAGGAATATCGACTCAGTCTCCAAAAATTTTTCTTTAAACCGAGTTTTTGGCGGAAAAAGTCGATATGGAACCATTTTCGACCGGGAATTTCCAAGGACCATTTTTATCGTAGATTCGGATGCAAGTGGGATCAATTGGTAAGGAAAATACCAATTGGATTGATGACTCGATAATGGGATTTTTTAGAAGTTGAAATGCAGTGATTCGAAGAGGAATTGAATGGGAATTGAAACAATTCCAACCAAATTCGTGTGCCCCCCATGGACCCAACTCTTGGTGTCACGCCCCGAACCCCAAGACACGTGCAACAACCCGCCATGGTCATGCAAATGCGACATTCCCAGGTAGTGTCGCCGACCCCAATTTCCTTTAAGATTATTACGCGCATGAAACGTACTAAGAAACCCTTGACAAAAACGTACGAGATAGGACAGCAGGAAAAATCGATTCAAAATCAAACAAACATACTTTCATACATCATCATCAATCCAGGGCTTACATACATCAATAGGATCCGGAGACTATATGCACCAAAAATGGGTCAGAGTTTATATGCATCAAAAAGGGGTTAGCCTACACAACATGGATCAGTCCGCCAAAAAGAAAATCCACAGTCCTAGGACTCGGTCAGCCCCATTCGTCGATCCCACATCCTCGGATCTGTCACCCAAGAGGCCGGGGCGAGGCATTGATCACTCCACCGCCAGGAAGATCCGCCACGCCTTCACCCAAAATGGCATTCATCACAGCCAGCGGAATATTCATGCTATCCAAAGGGCCAACCCTAACGCCATCGACTCCGGAACGAAACCAAGCCCTAAACATGTACGGTACCCTGTTATGCACGTTCACCTCGACCCAGATGAGGGTCCTAACCAACTGATAGACCCAAGGACTCCCAGGGTCAGGAGCACTCTCTGTCGTCTGGTCAATCTCCGTCGGCAGGCCACTCATCTCCGGGGGTCTCGCCATCTACGGTCCTGTAATATTTTTCCCCAAACCGAGATGAGACTTTGTCTCAGCAAGTTCACCCCTCCTAAACCCCTATTAGAAAGCAAATACTCCCCCAAAGTAGCTTAGCCACAACATGCAGAAAACTTACCTCGCCTTAGCCTTCATCTGCAGGTTAGCACAGTTTATATAATTCAACCACGTGCAATTTTAGTAATTCAACAACGAAGGCACAATCACATCATCATAACAATCCAACCACTTGGATCGTCTCAGCGATCAATTGGCTCGGCCGATTACATGTCACTCTAGCAATTCAATTACTACTACCCATCTCGACCTGATAGGAAGATTTAATAACCAGTGGCAATCACGGCCCCACTCGGCACGATCTGTAATCAGGTGGTAATTCACGGCCTCATCGGGCACGACCTCTAATAGGTGGTATTTCACGGCCTCATCGGGCACGACCTCTAATAGGTGGTATTTCACGGCCAACCACCCTCAATTTCCACATTTAGGATTTTATAAAGAATCCTCATAAATCGAAATCACATTCAATTCGCCACAACCAATCATCAATTTCAAATTCTACAAGCACAAAGAACGATCGGCACAAAATTCCGAGCAACTAGGGTCAAAATAAATTTTTCGAGTTTTTTTTTTTTTTTATAAATAATATTTTAATGAATTTCGGAATAAGATATATTATTAAATAATCCAACAATTTGAAACATTCATTTAAATCATAAATAAACTCCTTCAAGTCACATCAAGGCTTATTTTAAAATAAACTCTCTTAGCCCTTAATTAAACACACCTTAATTTAAACAAACCTTTTAATCTAATCCACAACTAATTAAACTAATATAACCACATAATCTCAATCAACTTAAGCTAAACATATTTAAGGCATCATTAACTCGCTAATCGCGGATTAGTGAGGTAAACTCACCGAAATCGCTTTCCGACGAGTCTTCGGCGAAGACCACGACGACGCCGACGACAAACCTACACGGATCAACACCAAATGAGGACCAAAAGGGAGCCAAACCGAGCTTAAAAGGAGCTGGTTCTTGCTGGTTTTTCCAGCAACTAACCGAGCTTGAAAGGGTGGCGGAACGGCGGCTGAACGGACGGAGAAACAACGGAGGAGGACCGGCGACAGCTTGTGCAACAACCGGCGGAGGCTTGAGCGGACGAACGGCGGTGACGGGAGCTTCGGCGGACGGCAACCAGCAGCGAACGAAGAGACGATGGCGCGACGGGGACACGACGAGCGCGCACGCGAGGTTTCGCACACGGACGAGCGGCGACAGCGACGGCGTGTGACGGCGGAGAACGGCGAAGGCGATGACCAAGCGGCGTGCGAGCAGCTCGAGCGAAGGGGATCCGCGCTGGTTTTTCTCCTTCCTCCCCCCCAATCGGTTCCAAGGTTGAAGAAGAAGTTGATGTGACACCCCACTTTTGGTGAGCCAATTGGCTTGTGACACTTGTCAAGCTCTCCTTAAATTTGGCCTCCACCATGACATCACCCGCCGATGTCACTCTCCACTAATTCAAATCCTTCATAACATCTTCCAATAGGTTCAATTTCATTTTCCGTCGGAGTCCAAGTTCTTGTACCTTCAATTACTTCAATTTCCATCAATTCTCTTCCAATTGAGTCCAAATTAAAGTCCATGAATTAATCCAATATTCCTAATAAGATTTGAGACACCCCATGACTTCCAATTTCAGAATTCAATTTCGATTTCTCGGTTAATTTCACTATGGTGCAATTTCAGCGCGCCTAATTCACTGAGTAGCTTTTGGGGAAGTTTTCTTGCATCCGAGGCCAGGGTGATCGGTCCCCAAGTCGACGCGGTAAAATTCCTTAATTACTTCACTCAATAAACTAGTTCTCTCATGAGTGGCCAACTCGAGAGACGAACTACATGCACGAGATGAATTGCCCGACTCAATTGACTGAAAATAAAATTGAGAAAAATCGGGATGTCACACTTGGACCATTTCATAAGCTTCTAGAAGGAAGTTTGTGGCTGGAAATTGAGCTAAAGAGGCCAGCTGCCAAGGTGGACTAGTCAAGGGGACAAATAAGATAGGAAGAGACCAAGTGGCCCCCTCCAAGAAGCAACCGGTCCCCCTTCTTCTTCATTCCTTCTCACCCATCAAGCACCCCTTTCCCAGCAAGCTTGAAGACCTCACAAGCCCAAGAATCGAACCAATAAGCCACTAGAGCAGCCCAGCCACCCATCCGACAACCACACACCACCGCTCGCCGTTGCTCGCCCGTCGCGCACCAAGCCAATCACGCGACCGTCCCATGCATCCTTGGCCACCGCTCCGCTTCAACTGTGTATCCAAGTGATCCCCTGAGCTATTCGCATCATCCTCACTGTCGCCGGAACCGCCTAGAAGCTCACCTGCCACCATGAAGCACCGCGACCAACCCTGCTGCCCATTTCCAGTTCAACCGACCCCGAATCAGCTCCTTCTCGGCCCCGACCAGCACCGAACAAAGACCGAGCAAAGTGAGTTTGCAGCAACTGTTTGGCCCGTTTTGGCGGCCTTCCCAACCCCATTTGGCGATCCCACTTTGGAGTTCATCGAGTCTCGTCGTGTCCTCGTCGTTTTGATCCGAGTGGATCTTTAATCAAGTGAGTTTAACTCACTAATTCTTACTTAGTAATTTAATGACGTTTAAAAGTTGATTAGTTTAGACTAAATATAGATTAGGTTGATAGTTATAGTAGATTAGCAATTTAATTAACCGTTATTGTATGTTAGGTGGTTAGAGTAGTGTAATTAGAACCTAAACAAGCTCTAGTATTTACCTAGAGTGATTCGAAAATTTTCCAAGCCCGTCTCGGCTTTCAATTAGGTTTTACAAGCCTAAGTATTATTTATTGGCATTTATTAATTATTTTTCGTAATTATTTAATTATTTATTTATTTTCCGAAAATTAGACTGGAATAGCCAGTAATCGGAATTTTATGATGATTGTAGTGGTGTGATTGATTTATTTAATTGACTGTTATTTTGTGCAAATTGAGTGTGATTAGCAATTTTGGGGTATTTATCCCAAAATTTAATAATTTCAATAATTAATTAAAAATTACCAGGCGTCAGTTTACAGCGCTAAAAATGTTTTCATCAACTATATAAATTGTGCTGACCAAAAAAAAAAAACTATATAAATTGTGGGAATTTTGAAAGTAAAGATATTATATTTTTGGATGAGGCCAACCGTGTACTCACACACGATTATTTTTATCATGTATCTTTAACACAAGGAAAATAGGCCAAGATATCATTTAAATTAAGGAATTGAAGTATGAGGCACAATGTCATTGGCCGTGGGTAAATGATCGTGTGATGGCTTATAGTCGTAATAAGATGACTATTAAAAGAAGAGGTGACATATGTTGTGCATGATGATATGGGTTGGGTGAAGATAACCGCCGAAGTAGGCTGTGTCTATAAGGCCGTAATTAACTACCAAAATATGGTTGTGCCTATTGGGCCGTAATCAACTACCAAATTATGGATGTGCCTACTGAGCCGTAAATTACCGCCAAACTTGGATCAAGCCGTGCCCATTGGGCTATAATTCACCGCTGAATATTTAGTAGGCTGTGCCCGTTGGGCCATAATTCGCTGCTGAATATTTAGTAGGCTGTGCCCATTGGGCCGAAATTAATAGTTGGAGTGAGTAATTGAAGTGATCGTGTGATAGTCTTGATGACATGAAATTGACTAGGTCAATTGATCGATGAGTTGATATGGCGTGATGATTTTACTTGTTGATGTGATTCGTTAAAATGTACTAACTTACAAGAAGAAAACAAGACAAAGGTAAGTCCTTGAATTGTGCTTGTGCTTAGACAGCCCTTGGGGCGTATTTTCTTCATAGTCGAGTCTTAGGGGGTTGAACTTGCTGAGACATCATCTCATCTTGTTGTGGGATAACAATTTCAAGTCTTTAAATGGCAGTCTTGAAGAACCTAGGGGTGATCGAGTCTAAGGTGGGTAGGGTCTAGACCTGGAACCTGTACCCGACCCTGTTATAATCAGTTCCATTTTTCTATACCCTATACTCGACCCTATTTGTATTGGACCCTATACCCGACCCATCATGTTTTTCCAATCCGGTTCTAGGGTCAACCTTATTTCCACTAGAACCTATTTTGCAATCTCCCGATATCCTATACGACTTCAAATTTTATATTAATACGCTAGGAAAATAACGTAATCCTCTTAATTTGTATTGAAACATTAAGCATTTGTAATAAATAAATAGATGAACTTTTTTACTAAACGAAAAATTAAGGATCACAAGGCTAATTATATTAAATAAAATCATAAGGCAATAAATTAGCAACAAACATGGATCTAACATTAGTATTATTCCCACAACTACTACATGAAGCTACTAATTTATGCAAGCATAACTCCTCTTACAAAAGAAAAATTAGACGAGCCAATCCATGTGATGCACAAGAATTTAGTGACGAAGAACACCGTCCATCCATTGGACGATGCGAGAGGGAGCTGGTGAGGGAGGGAAGCAAGTGAGCAAAAGGAATGACAAATGAGGAGTGATGTGCATGTTTGAAAGAGCCAAAAGGAAAAACGTCGTATGATTGCGAGAGTAAAAATAAAAATCAAGGGGAAAAAAAAAGTTTTTAGATCTCTACTTACAAAACCGGTTTGAGAACTGATTTCCGGGTGAGTAATCACTCAGAACCTGTTTCCAGACCAGTTTAAACAGGTTCCAAATTTTGGGAACCGGTTTTCAGACCGGTTTCAACGGAAACCAATTCCCGACCCTATTTTCCAGGTGGACCGGTCTGGGAACTGGGTATACTCGGTTCGGTTACACACCCCTAAAAGGATCGGAAGCCCCGAAGTCTGGGAAGGTGGAAACTAAAGAATCAGCGAACGTGTCTGACTAGAGTCATAGGACAGTTCCTTTTTGTTGAGCCAATATATTTATAAACAGCCCGGTATTGTATATAAACCCGTTTGTTTATAAAATGCTTGTTTTGGTTTGAAAAGTTATAACCCTACTTTCATATCCCATTGTGTTATTGTTTGGGGATTATTTATTTACTTCCGCATATGCATATAAAATGAATGGGTCGACGATGTGTCCTAGGACATCGCTATTCAATCGACCACGGATGGATGGGCATGTGCTCGGAGGATCGGCGCGTGACACATCCCCCTAATTGAACCCCTACTCCTGCTTCTTCTTCCTTTGTTCTTCTTCTTCTTCATTCTTCCTTGATGCTGCCACACCCTCACCAGAGTACTAGCCCACCTTGCCGCCGAGCAACCACCGCCACAACACCACCAGTCCATCACCGCATGTTTGGCTGCCTTAGCTCCATTCGCCCGCCACCATCACACGTCCAAGCCCCCACGACTAGCCTGCCAGCCCTCATCTGCCAACCACTGGCCACAGCAGCTTCACCCGTCTTGCTCGTCCAATCGTGCCATCCCCACGTCCAACTTGCTGTTCAACCACACCAACCAGCCGCCCAACTCCCCCGACCAGCTCAACCACAAAATTGCCCAGCAACCCTTGGCAGTGACTTGTTAGGCTATTTTTAGCCTCAGTCGAGCCTTCGTTAGAGACGCGGTAGTTTGGAGTCCTCACCGCCGTCGTGTCGCTGTCGTTGTGAGCCCGCCACCATTGAATTCCAGTTAGTTAAAGCACTAATCTTGCATTAGATGTTAATTACACTTAGTGGTTAGTTTAGTGTTAACTAGGATTAGTGTTAATCCTAGTAAGTGTAACTAGTTAGTTAGGATGGTTAGTTAGTTAGGTTAGTTTGGTTAGGTTATGCTACCCTAGGTTAGATTAGTTAACTTAGGTTAGTTAGTTAACAATGGTTAGGATAATTAACTAGGGTTAGTTTAATTAACCATTGTTAGTTTAATTAACTTGGATTTATTTAATTAATTTTTATTTAATTAATTATAACTAGCGTAAATTATGACGGATTAGCCATTTTGTAGAATTTTATGCCGATTCCCATGGTTGAATTTATATGTGAAATTGATTGCTTATATGTGCAATTGGGTGCTTGATGTTTGTTATTGATTATTATTATAAAAAGTTGATTTTATGAGTATTTAATTAGAAAAATACCGGGTGTCGATTTTTTACACCGATTTTATGTATTATATAAAATCGTGAAGTTTTGAACTAGGAGCGTACCAAATTTGATAGTTCGATTTAAATGCGTAACCACGCACGATTATTTTACTGAGATGATTTTTAATACGAAGAAAAGTAGCCAAGTCCATTATTTGAACACGAGGTATTTGGATGCAAAGCAAGGTGTTATTGGCAAAGTATGTATGTGCGTGTGGTCACTATCGGAACCCATCACCCGATGAGAGTTGAAGAGGTGATGTCTGATTAAGTTTAGATGTCCCATGTCAATGGATGTTGGTCGCACTGGAAGCTAGGCCAATGCTCCTGTGTGGAATGCTGTATAAATGTAGACGTTGTCGTGCCCGACGAAGCGAGACGACGCCTAGTTATGTCGAATGATCGTCGATTGTTGAGTTGGCCGTGGCCAATGGGTCGTAATAACTGGGACACGCCTAAGTGGTTGTAATAGCTATACCTGATTATAGGGCAAAATTGTGTGACACAAAATGGGACGTGTCATAACGGTTTTACCTTATAATCGGGACCCATGTAATTGTTTGAGAATAAAATGACGTGTTCCGGTTATTAAATTACACATGCTGTGTTTATAAGTGTATATGTGATGAGCTAATGTGCAAGGACGTGCCGAGGCGAGGTAAGTCTTGAGTAATGCCTGTTTAGATTGCCTCTAAGTGAATTTGCGTCCTAATCAATGTTTAGGGTTTTGACTCACTGAGATTTATCTCACCCTATCGTGGTTAAATATTTTCAGGTCCTTAGTATGGAGAGGCAACCGGTCCGTTTTGGAGTTCCGAAGGAAATAGACTATGAGCCCTCCTACTTCTCTATTCCTAAGACCAACCAGACCCGTGAGTTAGTTGTGACTATTATTTGGGTCGATGAAGGTCTCCGTCACTGAGTACCTTATCGCTTTAAAGTGTAGTTCATTAACTATCCTAACGGGGCTTGGAAAGGTCCTTTGCAAGGTTTTGACAGGTTTACCGTCAAAGCCGAGGATGGGGAGGTAGCTCACCCTATGGACATCGACATCCCATATGGTGTAGTGGAGAACCTGGAGCCTGAGGTGGAAGGATCCAAAGTGTAAGTGGTCCAGTAGTTTCTTTTTGAGTCAGACTTCTGTATATAGACTTATAGGGCTAACTCGGTATGTTTATAAAGGGTATTTTGTGAAAAATAGCTGGCTTGTCTTTCTACTATCCATGTGTTGTTTGTTGTCCGGGGTTTATTTAATTTGCTTTCGCATGTGCTTAATTGAAAGATAAAATGAATGGGTCGGTAACGTGTCCTGGGAACGTCGCGTTTCTTTTGACCACCGAGGAATGTTCGCGTGCTCAAGGTTCGGGACGTGACAAAACAATAGAAAGTGGCAATTAAGTGTTTTGGATCAACCTATAGGTTGTAATTTTGTCAAGAGCCTAGTTATTGCTCTCTTATATGGAACCACATTAGGTCACTTACTAGCATGACGCATATACTAATTATCCAAGTATATAATCCATTTTGCAATTCTCTTTTTCCAATCTGCATTATCAAACCGATCATTGCTATTCCTTTGAGTACTTAAGTTTTGGATTTGTTAGCTGTAATTTAAACTTCACCAAGGAAGGCACTGCAATGAAGATATCGAAAAGAAAGTTAGCGTATTATAAAGTCCAAGTATCGCATTTTACTCATTTTAATGCATGACAAGCAATAACTTGCTTTTTAATGCATGACATGCAATAACTTGCTATATAAGTTTGTAATCTTAAATCGTACCCTTATAATTTCTAGAGAGCAAAATTGAGGATCTCAATTGATTCAAGCGATGCTACTTGACCATTAGACATGCTACTTTCACCCTCATCCATATTACCTATATCATCACACAAAATAAGAATATAAACCCATTAGATAAGGACTCCAATATTAATCAACAATAACAATAATGTCATAATAATTGCAACATAAAAACATAAACAAACAAAGTCTCAAATACATAAGTCATGGGATGAAATTAAACAAAATAGAAATCTATAGCGTGTTTCTTAACAACTACTCAAGAGATTCAATAAGTCCACGCCTCCTTTCGGGTAGAGCAATCATGAAAGCCTCTCTCCAAGTGGCATTAAGGCATGCCTGATTCACAGCCTTATTGTAAAGATTCTGCTCCAAATTAGACATGCCATTTAGAATGGCGACCACAACTGCTATGGAGTAGGGGTCTACAGGAGGTGGGGCTACAGGAGGTGGGGCCTTTGAGGTTATGGAGTCACTTGTTGATTTGACGGTCCTTGATTTGATTATTTCTTGAATGGCTTTCATGATGACACCGAGTTCATGGTTATTACTCTTTCTTCTCCTCTTGGAATTTGGAGTCCTATTCAACTTGTGTTTCTCACGAACTGAGGTGGGAGTCGCGTCAGATGCAAGGACTCCCGTATCAACATTGTTTTCATTAGATTCCTCCGCATCACCTATGGTATCACCACCACCATTGTCACCACTAACACCATTGTCTTCTTCATCCGACACCACATACTCTTCTGCATTTTCTTCTGCATTTCCTGCTGTATACGCCCCAGTAGCATATGTATCACCAAACACAATACAAAGGTCTGGATACTGAGGAAACTCATCATTCTTGAATTTAGCCCATTCAATATTATCCTGCAAATTTCATTGAAATGACATACATGAACAATATAATTGAAGCTTACAACCACAATAAGAAAAAATGGACCCAAGTAAAGTGATACCTTGATGTGAGAATCCCATACACTTGACTCCTCCACAGTAACTGTTTTGTTGACATTATCCCATCCAAATCCAGATTGTGAAAGAAGCTTCTTAAAACTACTATATTGCTTCTTTAGTTTGTTTACCCTATTTTTCAATTGAACTACATTATAGTGGAGTTCTGTTTGTTTATTGAACTCGACATGTATGTTATTCCACCCTACTTTGTTGTAGGTGCAGGTGGGGCGATTTCCTTTTTTCACCTCTTCCACCAACAAACTTATAAGCACATTGGTCAAAGACTCAGTCCACTTTGCTATAAATGCTTCTTTGTGGGGTGCCATTTAACCTTAACTAAATCAGTATTCAATGAAATATATCAGATGATGCACCAATTCAAGAACAAAAAGCTTGTGATTAACAAGCACATCATGAAGGATAAGCTGAAATTAGAAGTTAAAGAATAACAAATAACAAGAAAAACAGTTACATAAGATTAATAGAAGCTAAAGGGTGAAATTTATGATACAACAGTGAATGCTTTATTGCACAAAATGCATGGAATCCAAAAGTAAGTCACTCCCGGTTTTGCACTTGTGTCCTTTTAGAGACATGTTGCATAAATTCACAAACAAAATGATAGATCAAAATGATATTGGTCCAACACGAACCATCAGAAAGGAAAACATCAACCAGTTTGATTGCTCATTTCCTTTTTAATGTACTGTACAGCACCCTCTTCGATAAAGTTATGGCTATTCTCTTATGGGCAGTAAGAAGAGTTAATTAGAACAATATCATGAAGTCAAAGAGGTGAGCTAAGAAGAAGAAAAAAGAACAAGGGTCATAGTGAGACAATGAAACAGAAAATGCAAAATGAAACAGAAAATACAAACCATAATATATGTGGCGACCCATCATAGTCAGCAAAGCTCATCAAAAATGAACCAAATGAAACAGACCCAATTTGATCTAATTCCTGACTAAACCAAGCACCCCACTATGATTTCTACTCGCTGAGTCGAGTCTATTTCAATTTAGTTCCATTCCATAAGGGGTGCTATGGTCTCTTATGTCTAAGTAATTCTAGGGTGGCTTGGATGTCTAAACATAAAAGGTTTTTGAAAAGACGGAAGCATGCTCATCCATAATAGATCTCTACGTCTCCAAGTGATCATGGCCCTAGCTTCCCGTCAAGGTCCAAAGGACAAATGGGCGAACTTGAGTAAGGTTCTCATGTAGAAAAGTTCGGCCTCTCCCATTTATAATTGGTAAGAATTTGATAAAGATTAATATAGAGGCTTAAGATTAGTGATTGTTAGAGAAATATTACAAAGAGAATCATGTTGTATAGGACGATCCAATGTAGGTTAATCCCTTCACTTTTACAATGACGGGTCTCATGCTCTATCAAAAATTCTCAATCTATATCATTCAAGAATCTCTCAATCAATAAGAGGTACAGAATTTCCATAGAGAGAGGATATTGTGCATGTTTACCAAGTTAGATGCCATAGCATAGAAATTTTAAGCATGGTCCACATGACAAAATGGTAAGAAACCTCGTTTTCTCAAAGATCTTTAGTGATGATGAGTCCAATGCCCAAAGTCGAGGGAGAAAACAAAGCTTCCGTTGACCAACTCCTGGCTCCACCAAAAGGACGGCTCTTGGATAAAAACGAGTCAACATCTCATCTCAAGTTCAACCTGGGTATGATAGAGGGGATCAATGGACGATGCCGGGCTCTTATGTTGCCTTAACTTGTCATCGAAGATCACTTATAAAAAATAGGATTTATATCATGAGAAATTTCAAACTGATATACTTGTGACAAATTTACCCCAAATTAATTTATTGACCATCAAAAACCCCAAACCAATAAATCTATGATAAATTTACCCAAAACTAATTTTTTTACTATCAAAAGCCCTAATCTAGTACATATTTGACAAATTTACTTTCTGTTAACTTTCATCAAATTTTACTGTTATATTTCTTGATGTGGATAACATGTGGTGATATGTTATCCATAGGGTTAATACCACTAAAAATCCCAAATTGATCATAGTTGTACCGTTTTATCGCAAGAGTACCATTAAATTTGTTATAAATGTACCACTTTGGGGTTTTAATTATATTTACCATATGCATTTCCACATAGACTTGCCACATCACCATACTATGTTACCATGTCTCACTAGGTTAGCATATTTAACGATTAAATTTGATTAATGATAAATTTGTCACAAGTATACCAATTTGGATTTTGTGGTGATTAAAAATATAGTTTAGGGTAAATTTGTCACGGGTAAATTAATTTGAGATTTTTTATGGTCAAAAAATTAATTTGAAGTAAATATGTCGTGAGTGTATTAGATTTGAGTTTTTTGTGGTCAAAAAATTAGTTTTGGATAAATTTATTACAGACGTATCAATTTAAGTTTTTTCATGATATTAACCCTAAAAAATACATGTATAACATTCCGCAAGTTGTGCGAGCGGGCCAAGCTTTATCCCTTGAGGTCCTTGCTTGGCCCCACCAAAAATTACCTTCGGGCTCTTGTTGTATGGACAGCCTAGTCGGGCTGGTCGGGCTCGGTAGACTCACAATCAAGTCTAGTGCATTAAACATGTAAGGATTCCTCTACAAAGCTCTTAGCTAATCACTTCTACAAGATTTTATCCTATGCAGAATGCACTACTCATAATTGATAACGTAAAAGTGACTTTTGAGCATTTATGGGCTTTATTTATTTCAGGAAATGAGAAAATCGTAGGGGTTCACCTAATATGTGAAGGCTCTTGTTCAAGAGTGTATTTGGACACTTGTTTGCCATACTCAATTAATAAATGTTCGAAATTTTTATGCAATAATTACATGAGAGAGACGGTACGTTAAATAAGGATTCCAAATTTGGGCCTCAGTAAAGGTTGACATGGGAACACAAGAAAAACCAGGTTGTAAATCAATGGACTGACAAATCCATTTAAAGATCCTGCTCCAATTGAGACACGAAGAAGCATGCGTTGCCCAACCATGCATGCTACTCTAACTCAGAAGTCAACAGGAAACCTAAAGGAATAGATTTTTTATACAAATTCAAAGTTACCCAATTCTCAATAGGTAGTCCTCGAATCCATGCTCAAGAACCCTGCAGTTCACTCAAATTTAGTAGATCTAAAGAACAAGGAAAAACAAAGATGGTCATGCTGTTGCTTGGTTTCCTTGCAGCCCCGCAATGACGTGACATTTTGCAGCCGCTTGTTACCGGATTGGGGTTATATGTGCTACTTGTGAAGCGATCTTTTCCCCCAAGTGATGATCACAAAAGAAAACTATATAATTATTGTAATATTGAAAGAGTCCACAACTTTAATCAAGTAGTTTCTTGCGAATCTTTGACATTACGCTTTTTCTAAGAAGGATCTCATCGTATCTCAGGATTTGTTTGTTTTGAAGGAAAACCGTTTTTGGGAAATTGTTTTACGACTTTTTAGTACTGGGAAGACGAAAAACTAAATGATCTATGTAAAACGCATTCCATGGACTAAAAATAATAAGCTTAGAACCTGAGAAAACGGCTTCCTCTTCTAGCAATCAGGAGATCCTTTTATCTAAATCATAAAATAAATGAAAACCTCAAAAAATAATTTCACTAAAAAATATTTTTTTCCTTTATCATGAAATTCTCAGTGAAATAAACGCACCATTAGGCTCCATCTATTTCAGAAAAAATGATTTCTAGGAAAATATTTTCCCGATTTTCCGATGTTCGTTTCACGGAAAATGAACTAGTTAAGGAAAATGTTTTTCATTAATGGAAAAAACAACCTTTAAAAGTGAGGAAAATGTCTTCAACTTTTCAAAAGTGGAAAACATTTTCCATAACTTCTTCCACCTTACTTATTTTCACCAAACACATTTTTGTTTTATTTTTATGCTTTCTTTTTCTTTTTTTCTTTTTTTTTATTTTTTTAAATCGAGCTTTTAATTTTTTTTTTCCTTTTCTTTTTGTATTTTCTTTATTTCCTTTCCATCTTCTTCCTTGGCCTTGGCCGACCGCTGGCCGACGACTAACCGCGAGCCAACTCGAGCCTCACTCTAGGCTAGCGAGGCTCCGCCTAGCCTGATCCGGGGTGAGGCCCGAGCTCACCCGAGCCCGACGAGCTCAAGCCTCACTAGATCGGGCTAGGCGAAGCCTCGTCGGCCTAGGGCGAGCCTTGCCGGATCCGGCGAGTTGGGCGGAGCTCGAGCCTTGTCGGATCGGCGAGCTCACGATTCGCCTAGATTAGTTGAGCCTCAAGCTCGCCAGGATCGGCAACCGCGTCTTGGTCGACCGCCAAGCACCTGGCCATCGTCGGGCATGCGGCGGCGAAAGAAGAAGGAAGGAGGAGGAGGGAGGAGGAAGGAAAAGAAAAAGGAAAAAGAAAATGAAAGAAAAATAATAAATAATAAAATTTTCGATTTTTTAAAAATACAAATAATTACAAATTCATTTTTAAAAAATATAAAAATAATAAAAATAATTTTTTGGTCAATTAAAAATATAAAAATTCAATTTTTTGATAATTTTTCCAAAACAATTAAATTAGCTAGCGAACAAAGTGAAAAATATTTTCCACTCAAAGTTCAAGTTTTAGCCGAACACCAGAAAATATAATCATTTTCCAAGAAAATGACTTCCTGGAAAATATTTTCCGAAAACATGATATTTTCCACTAAACGAGCGGACCCTTAATGTGCTTACCGAATTGGTCCAGCCAAATGATTTTGCTTCAACACCAACCAGTTAAAAAATAAATAAATAAAGAGTCCGCTGAATAAACAGATATGACATATTATTAGACGCTAAAAGGGGATTCAAAGAGGCAGGGACATTAAACCTAGGAAAGGTGGTAGGCCGAGACATTTGTGCAGGGGGAAGGCAAGCTCTGCTTCCATAGGTGGTTTTTTTTTTTTTTTTTTTTTTTGGTCGAATCTTCCATAGGTGGTTGAGGAGTTATATTGAGGCATGAAGCACGGAGTAACATTGAATGTGCCTTCATGCTGTGGAGAGAGCTTCGTTCCATGACATGAAGGAGATGGCCAACATCACACCAGACCCTTCTTCTTCAAAGCTGGTGGGCAATCTCCCCCCCACGTGCGCAGCTCACACGTGCATGCGCCTAATGGGAGAGGAAGCTCAAGGACATCGAGGTACGCTTATCCCTCCTCCTTCCCAAATTTTGTATTTCAAGAAGCGTGAGGTCTTAGAATGATAGAAGAATCGACTTGCTTTCATTGAATATAGTAGCAAGTGACGAGAGAAATTCACTACTATTACTTTCCTCGATGGCCAATGAAAGCGTATGGTAATGTTGGACAGTTGGAAAAGACATTAAATACATGATCGAATCTTACACTAATTTGCAGCATCTCCACTTGAAGTAAAGAATTGGCCAGCTATTAGGTAAGGTCGAGAAAACCTTAGGCCATCAATTGTCAAGGGTCCCAGACCAGTTTGTCTTTTTTTCTTTTTCTTGACCCCATTATGCTTTCTCTTTTAGGCCAGACACCCGTTTATGCAATTTGATAATTGCTGGTCCAACGTCGGAGGGATCACCTACTTTTCTTTTCTTTTTTTATGAGGCCTTGTGCTCGATTCATGTTGCGAGAAAACCTCTTAACTAGTTAGTGCCGATTATCTAATGATGTGTTTGCATGGCAATATTCCCTATTACAGTATCTCCGTGGGGTTGTAGTGACAGGCTCACCGATTTTGGACCTTCAGATCGCGTAGTGGTTCAAAATTGTTATGACTCAAACCGGATATTTTATAAAGGACATGACTCCCTTCTTATAATGCCAAGAGGGATTACTAGCAATCTTTTCCCTTCCCGTCTTGTAAAATTAATCCAAAAAAACAAAAAGGGCCATCCCATCTTGTAAAATTAATCCAAAAAACAAAAAATAAAATAAAAAAGGCGATCCTATCTTGTAAAATTAATCCAAAAAGCTAAAAAGAAGTTTGAATGCCTACTATTTTGCGCATTGTTTCAATATTAAGGACTTGACAATATCAAAACAAAAGGATTAATACCATGAAAAATTCTGATTTAACACACCTAAGACAAATTAATTTCAAATTAATTTTTTATCACTAAAAACTTCAAACTAGTACATTTGTGATAAATTTACCCTATGTTAATTTTAGTTTACATGTAATAGTTAACAGATGTACAAATTTGAGATTTTGCCCGTCATTTGTCATATATATACCAGTTTGTAGTTTTTTATGGTATTAATTCAATTTAATAGAAACTAACAGCAGATAAATTTGTCATAAATGTTCTAATTTTGAATTTTTACGATCAAAAAATTAGTTTGAGTTAAATTTATCGTAATTGTACTAGCTTTCAGTCTTTAGTGGTCAACAAATTAGTTTGAGGTAAAATTATATATATATATCGATTTGAAAATTTTGATGTTATTAACCCAAAGCAAATCTTAGGTTGCCAACCTCTTTCCGATGCGTGGTCCTGTCCAGCGGAGTTCAATTAGGGAGCTGATGAAGCCCCCATTTAGGTTCCCTTTAGTCAATCGTTCTCACTGAAACTTAAATTGCAAGACATAATCCCTTTTCTTTTAGGAAAAGCATAGATAAACCATCCTTGCATCACACACGGCCTTCACCATTTCGCACTATCTACCTTTTGAAATCACAACTTTACATCCTCACTTTTGTCATCAGACACTGATTATGTCTTCTTATGAGATAAGGATTATCAAATCATCACACCGTCCGAATATAACCATCCTGATTAACTGATTTGAAATCGCGGCGGCATCGGATCTAGAGAAGGACGAGGCTGACCTAGATTGGAGGGCATCGGTGGCGGGGGCGGTGGCGGTGGTGGCGGCGGCAGCACAAGGAGACGCTCAGGCGCGGAAATGGTGGCAGCTGTGGGGAAGTGAGGGTAGTGATTGGCGGGGAGATAAGGGTGTGAATGGGATTGGGGAAAGGGTTTATGGGAGAATTGGGACAGGAAGCGTAACTAAGTCCTTTCAATGTTGGATTGTTGCCCAAAGTTGCAAATTTGTACTCTTTTTTTTTTTTTCTTTTCTTTTTTTTGCAAGTACAGGATGCAAAATTATGAAGTTTGAGAAAACTTGGGATTGAGTCTTTCACATGAAGCATAATATGTGAATAAAGCCACATGAAACAAATAATTCAAAGCAGGAATAGAATACATAGATTACAATAACAATAAATAGAATATGCGACTAGAATCGCATATTAGCACTGTCATAATGTGATGTAATTGACTAATACCAATCTCATTTCAAATGTTCAGGAGATCTATATCTTCATTATGAGCTCCATCGTTATCTCTTCATGATTTGAATGAGGATCTTCTTAGCTTCTTAGCAATCTCCACTGTCAATATATTTTGTTATAAAGAACTATTTCCATCATTATGGATCAACAGCTGAAATGATCGGAAGACATTATATGGAAACACACAAATAATGATAGATAGGAGATCCCATTTCCTTTTGGCAATGATCTACCGCTTGTTTACTACCTCCTCCTCCACCTCCTCTACCACCGCCACCCTTAGAACTCGATGAAAATGATGGGATTTTACACAAGCAGATTCCCAGTGGAGCTGCAGACCGCCACCAGCATGATGGGCTCTCGCGAACTTTACGTCCTGGAACAAATTCTTATGGAATCCCTCTCAAGT
Organism: Eucalyptus grandis; assembly: GCF_016545825.1. Lineage (NCBI taxonomy): Eukaryota > Viridiplantae > Streptophyta > Magnoliopsida > Myrtales > Myrtaceae > Eucalyptus > Eucalyptus grandis. The sequence continues at coordinate 25,047,173 of NC_052614.1, read as the reverse complement.
TGAGCCAATTGCTAGACGAAAAGGACCGTTAGAGGATTGACACAACCACGCTTTCAGTTGATTTAAGGCGTCAGAAAAGTAGATGCATGCCCCCAACCGGGACAATGACAACTCATTCACATAGCCACGAGTGTGTTTCCCCTGAAACTTTCTATCACGTACAGCTAACCTTGCAACCACTTGCAGGAAATAATTCGTCCAAATCGACCCCGATAGAAAAATTGTTGGAAATTCTTATAATAGTTGAGCCAACACTGATGGAATGGTATTTTGGTTTGTGAAAAATAAGTTGTTATATAAAGTAAATAAAATATATAGGACAATGTCGGATTGCCTGAATACAGTCGTGCAATCATTTTACATTGGTCTTAGCACATCTCGATTTTCGGTATCAAAGTAGTGAGACGTTACTAGTGTATGCTCGTATTTTAATAGTGACCCCTGATGGATGAGCCTGTTAGGATTATATGCTATAAATAGATTACAGCCCACTTCCCCTCCTTATTCTATATACTTACAATTTATCCACCAAGAATATCTAAGGGAGGAGAAGGAAATGAAGACCTAGTCCCAAATTCGTATGGCTTCATCCGCGTTAATCGATTCGACGGCAGTAATCAGTCAAACCAAGTATGTGATTTCAATTCAATCTCAAGTACTCTAAATTCTAATGTACGGGCATTAGATTGTTGAATTTCTTACAAATGCCCCTGTCTAACTCAAAAGCTCGCAAAAAGATCAAATTGGAAATTTGGACTGTAGCTTAAAGCGAGTCATACTCGATGAAGTTCGAACTTGTGATGTCTAGCCATAAAGAGAGAGTGAAGACAATCCATAAAAATCAATATACTACTACATAACGTGGCATGCTTTTATGAGATGTCAATCGCAGTCTACTTAAACGTCGATTCATAACCTGTCGCGTTGCTTAATATATCAAATATGAACGTTGGTGTTTAGCACTTGTCGGATTATTTACAGTAAAGTATGAATGTATGTACATGTTTTGTCCCCCCCTTCCAAGTGAATTATAAGTGGGTGGATATGGATGAGACTGATCGTGCCAAGTACCCGGGGGCGAATCTTGTTGCCAATGCCTCATGACACCCATGACGCTTGCCTCCACGTTAACTTCACAAGCCATTCCAGTTCAATCACTGCTCCCTGCAGTCTCAAGCCCCACATAGCTCCACAACCACTGAGCGATCCTGAACAAGTTCTGAACGCATTGCCACATCCTGCCTCTTGCTTTTCCGAAGAATAAAGTCCCCTTAACGATGAAACCTTTGGAGTTTACGTAAGGGACATTTCAGCTTGACCCGAGTTAAGGACGGACCGGATGGTCGGAGCCGTCAGATCCTACGTTCTCGACGGTGGTAATTTCGTTTTGCTCAATATTAGCAAAAAGCGATACGCTGCCTCCTCTTCGAGGTTCATAAGTGCATTGTCCTGTGTCGACGCATGGATTGTCCGGATCGGCCACCTGCCGCATTCATTGATATCTGGATCAGGTGGTCCAGCTTCCCCTTGAAATCGATTCCTGAGCAACCGCTCTCCAACTTTATCTTGCCTTAATTTTTTGAGCCGAGAGAGCACACAACTAAGTTCAGACAGAACAATCTTTCACTATTCTAACCAGAATAATAATGAAGAGATTCCATTAGGGTTACGGTCTAATGAGTCACACAATATGTAATCAAGAACGATCAAGGGAATGTCTCGGCACCAAATTCCATCATGGCGATCTTGAACGGTTGCTGAAACATCCGTGAAGATGCATTTGACGGGTATGTGCCGACATGTCGGACCCGTCAATGAAAACACAAGAACAGCTCGTGCTGTTCAGCTCTCTTGTCAGACGGAATTATCACAAAGATCCAAGATTTGTTTGGTCGGGCATATGGTACGGACATCACCCCTTATGATTGCACGTAGGACTCACTCAAGAACCCTAAACAAAGATCGATTTGTGCTCTGATTCAAGCTAATTAAGCTCATCTTGAGGGGTGTTTCTGCAGGAACTTTAGAGGGAATTCGACTATAGAAATGATGGCTTGGTGAGGCCGGTCAAAGAAAAGGGGCGAGTGGGAAAACGTGAAATGGCAAATTTGTTGACTTAATTATTATTAATCATTATTATCTACAGTGATCAAGACTTGAGGGTGCTCTAATTTGTAAAGAGCCCTTAAAAGTCAGGAGACAGACCCTAAAGCATGTTTAATGAAGAAAATATGGTGAGGGGGGGTCTTGTCAAATCCTACCATAATTCACGGACTTTTCCATCTCCTCCTCTTCATAATTTCCTAGGAAGAAAATAGATGATGCCTTCTCGAAGTAATCATTTGACCGCATAAGATTTACCCAAAAACGTAATGAATTAGAATTAATCAAGATTTTGAGATCAATGTATTTACATTAAGAAGTAGATGTTCCCTGTTTTACAACATGATTGACCCCAACAAACGATAGGATAATTACCAGACAAGAAATCTTTCAGACCTACTTAGCACATGCATCTTCTCTCTTTCTATCATATTGTCATTTGCCCTACTCATCATACTAGTAGTAGATTCAACCAAGAAGTGGAGCTAATAGTAGTAGATTCAACCAAGAAGTGGAGCCAATCTCAATAGCTTCTGAAATCGTGCATCATATGGGTACTCTAAATTTCCACATAAATGTCACCAAGCGAGTTTGGTATAGTAATCCAAGCATTTCTTGGAAGTGTATTTGTTTGATAGGCCTCCGGGTGTCATGGTATTGGCGAGACATTGACGAGACACTAGTGACGTTAATAGTCCCGAACTATTTAATGACTTAACTTTTTTTAGTTTGTCAGCTGAAACTTTTAGAATAGTTAGCAGTAATCATACTAATCTCACGCAGAAATAACTATTGGAGGAGTGGTAGATAAGTTGGTTGTGCAGATGTCGACAGAACTAGTGCAGGAGGAATACTCCCTTACGAAAGGGGACATGGGTTGATCAGATTCTGCAAATCCGTGGCACGAACGTAACAAAGATGCTGATTTGCTAGCTATTGCTTGATCGCACGGAGTTGCTGTGGTGGCTCAGAGATTACAGGATCGATCATATCTACAGGGAAGCCAATTAACGTGCAGACTAGCTGAAAAGATGGGGATTGAAGGATCCATTGACATTGTTATTGTCTATCACATTCCCGATGATGTTGAAACTGTGCCATTAGCTGTAAGGGCCATGATGCCTACACTAGTCCCGTGGAATTAGTCTCCGAGAATGAAAGCCTTCTTAATTACAGAAAAAATAAAGAGAGGAATCTGTTTGGTACAGCTTATAACACCGTTTATCATTTCAAGAAGCTGCAATGTATCTCTTCAAGTTGCTTCAGCTTCGGAGCGTGTATCTTGCCCAACATTCTGCGCTTCCCAACGCATCACGGTAAAAGCGACGGCAATAAGTTCTTTTTTCCACACGAGGATGGGGAAAGAGAGAGAGAGTTGCGGGGACACAAAGACAACTCCATGAAGACTTGCCATTCTGATGCGATCTCTCGATTTTTCCTCAGCTGTCCACATCACTGCTGGCCTTTTGGCCGACCCAACTTCAATGTTGTCCCAACCTTCCCTTCTTCCTCCCAGACACACCGCCCTGTCACCGTCACCTTTTGCTCTATCCCTTACAAATACTTTTACATTTCGCTTTGAGCCACCGAATATGTGCGCCCTTTCAGCTCCCACATTATCACCATTTCAATAGATCTCGCAGCTTTTTTCTTTGTTCTTTTTTCATGTTTGGGGGGTTCATCAGATACCTCTAAGCTATGGATCTTCAACTCGGTTTAGCTCTCCCAATTCATGACCCTGCCAAAGCGTCCGAGCCGAAAGATCATGAAGGCTCGTACAAGAAGTGGGTCGACAACAAAAGGTGTCATGGAGAAGCATTTGGAGAATACTCCTCAGGGAAATTGCAGTTGCTGGCATGGAGCAGCGGGCCGAACGAGGACGACGACCTGAGTGCGAAGCGCAGCAAGTTTTCTTGTTCTATGAACAAGTATGTGGTGCCTAGCCAATCCTAATCTTATATTCTCACTATCGTTGATGGAGAAAACAGTTATCACTCGCAATATCAATATTCGTTGGAAGTGAAAATCACTGTTGTGTGCGTAATTTTTCAGGTTTAGGTATAGTGAAGGAGCTGATGACGATGATCAGGTTCTGGGGTGGCCACCCATCAAGTCCTGGAGGAAGGAGTTCGTGCACGGGCAGCGCCCACCACACCAGGATCATTACGAGAATGTCCATCATGCCCAGAAAGAAAACGGCGAACCCGATCATAACATGTTCGTGAAGGTGAAAATGGAAGGAGTGGCCATCGTAAGGAAGATCAACTTGCGGACCTACCGGTCTTATAACAGTCTTAAAGGCGCCTTGATTGCCATGTTCTCGAGATGTAAGCAAACATCGTCCCAACAATCTAATACTACGTTGTGCTACCTTAGATTTCCTACAAGACAACACAAATCACTAAAATCAGTCATTGTGCTTGCTCAGACAACAGAGATGACTTCAAAGATCATGCCAGCTACACCCTAACTTACCAGGACAAAGAAGGAGACTGGCTCTTGGCTGGAGATCTTCCATGGCTGTATGTCCATCATCCTTCTCAGCTCTAATTTATTGTCGTTTAATTGTTCAAACTCATGGAAGGGCACCTCATAGAGAAAAATAGGTGGTATTCATTAGAAAAAATACGAGCAGGTTGAATAAATTTCATTTTCGGAGTGGACATGAATTGCGGCAAGTATGTGTTTACGGAAAACTAGGGTGGTCGTTTAGCACGATTAACTGTTTTCGATTCTGTAATGCTTATGGAGAAAGTACTTTCTTCCGATAGACATTCACTGCCAATGTCAATTTTCACCCCCGAAGATCACCATCACCTTCCATGGAATTAGTCCATAAGCACGTAGCTTTGCTTAAGAAAGCAATTATGCAATTGACATTGGATTCACTGGCCATAGAATGTTATGTAGAGTTGAGCGAAAATATGTAAGCTGAAAATTTATTTTGACTATCTACCTGCAGGAACTTTGTGGAGTCGGTACATCGCCTGCAGATACAAAGGAGTAGAGATTAAAACCAGATTCGAAAAGTCAAAACCATACCACGCTGAGCTCAAACATCATCGATCCCTTCTTAGTTTGCACTAGGTTTCCAGCAGAAAGACATCTTCGATATGTCAATTTGCTTGAATAAGATGATTGTAAGAGTATATTAGGTAGGCTAAGTTAGCTTGTTTACCAGCCAAAAACTGCTGATGAAGCCAAAAGTTGGCTTGTTTACCAGCGGTACCCCGCTCCTCCATGTAATGTAACTTGTTGATTTATAGCCTTGTAAAGTTGCTAGAATCGCAAGCTTTTCACTGTCTGAAGAGCACAACCATAGGGCATTTTCATACTGACGTTGGATGGCAGCCTGTATTAAAGGAATTAGTAGGGACAGATGCAAACTCTTGAATACTGCAACATATCTGTTGTGATCCCGTAAAGGGATTGCGATCATCAGCTTTTGGTTAGTCATTTATATATCGGAAATTGGCAACTCATGCTATGGGACCTGACTTGCGGAATCTAGCAAGAATACGTGTCTTCTCGTTGATTTCTCCTTCAAGAACTTAAAAGTTCGGACAGATCAGAGATTTCTAAAATCTCTGAGTTGGGCAATGCATCAAGTTTGAGCTGATCTTAGTACTACTAATGAATTCCTTTAGCATCGCTTCCTATTATCGACAAGTACTAGATTCTGATATCTAGGCACAGTTTATAGTCAGCGACGTAAGTAATAGAGAGCGGGCGGTGAAGGAGAATGTCGATGTGGACGGTGCCGGGAGTTAGTGATGAGAGAAATTTTCCAGGGAAAAGTAATTCATTAACAAAAATTCGAAACCAACCTGTGCTGTCTATCAATTTTCTAATGATCTTTTTCTTTAGATTTGAAGTGGGCCGTCTTCTCTAATCTGAAGCAGCTTAAATGTTTCATTTTGATTGGATCTACGATTTGTGACTTCTTGAGAGTCTATGATTTGGTTTCTTCCTGATGTGCAGAAGGAAGAGAACAATTAGTTTTGTATTAAATCAAATATATTCGCCTAAGAAAGGAAAAAAGAGAAAGGAAGGTTTGGTTACTCTATTCCAATTATAGCTTTGGTTATGTTTGATTTCACCTTTTCTTCCATTTCGAATAAACTCTGATGTCCAAACCGATTCAAAATATACCATCCACTAATCAACAATGGAAGGTAAGACATCGTTGTGGTTATAGCAGTATAATTAGGGGTGTAAAAAAGGGCCGAACTAGTCTGGACTAAACCAGGCTATGTAGGGTTGCAGTAGTCCGCAAACAGGTCTCGAAATTTTTGTTTGTTCTAGTCCAGATTTTGGGGCCAAAGATACTTGGCTTATCTAAACAAAATTAAAGTAAAGACAAAATTTTAAAGGTATTCTGTCTGATAAAGAATAAAATACTTCAAAACGTATTTGAATTTCCATAAGAGTTGCACCTCTTCCCAACGAGGACCGAATCCTTTCACTAGAGTCGTAACTTCATATAATCAATATATTTTAGCATTAAATATTTATTAACTCATCAATTAATGATATCATGTGTGCCACACAATAATTTTTACAACTCATTTTGGTATAATAACAGCCTAAAGTATCAGCTTGACTTGCAAATTAGACTTAGTAAACAACTTCAATCTTCAAGAGGTTTTGAGTCGAAAGCAACGAAGATGGCCTGTTGCAAGAAATTCACTTTACAGCCTCTCTTGCTCCTAGCCCTGTTGTCCGTAACTAGCGATGAAGTCGGAGTCCTCGCTTCCCGTCTCCTTCTTGACGTAGGCTTGCCTGAGATTCCCAAGCTTCCCAAGCCTAAGCTACCTCCAGCTCCCACGATCGCGACTTTGCCTAAGTCGGCACCTCTGCCGAAACCTGAAGTCCCGACCTTACCAAAGCCCGAGTTGCCTCTGCTGCCGATGCCCGAGGTCCCAAAGGTACCTGAAGTACTGGATGTTTCGGAGTTGCCGAAGCTATTGCCTACCATCCCTGAGCTCCCAAAAGATTTCCCGCCGCCATCCCTTTCCTTTTCCCACCCCACTCATCTAGTCCCTGATCAAGCAATCTCCTCAGCATAACATCATCTCTATTGCTATCATTCAGTTGGTATCACTTCCATTATGTGGAATATAGGCTACTCTAGCTTAAGGGTTATTATTAGGGGGTCGTAGTTCTGCGACATCTCGCCCATTTAAGGATTCCACGTAGCACTAGCCTTTTCCAGTATTTCTGATTGGTTATGCAGTTATTATTATTGTTCTTTACTTTGGTTGATGATGATATGAGATCTAGTATTCTACTGTCCCTGTGCTCTTGAAGCGAACGACGTATGTTAAGTTGGTCTGTGACTCATACCATGAATCTTGCATAGATGACCATGTTACGATATGGGCTTGCGAAGAATCACAATGAGCATGCGAGACCAACTTAACCCATACCTTGCAGAATGAAGAGACCCTCACTGGTTTTGTCGAGCGCATCCAACCAGAAGGATGTGCAGTTAAGTTCGAGAAGTCCCAAAATTATGGGTTAGACACGCCATATTGCTGATGAATAGACACTCATTTGCAGTGTGTCGCCCGTGCAAATGCACAGTGCATCGCTGCTCCATGTTCATGGCGGTTGTAGAGACATCCCTAGTAGCCCTTTTGCGGATCACAAATAGGAAATTCGCCTACTTTCATAACACTTCGACTTAACCAATCTCTAGAAAGTTGTTAGTATTTTTGCTAAAATGTGTGTTAATGTGTGTGCAAGGGAGTGTTAGAAGAGAAGCACAAGGGAAAAAACAAGAACTTTTTTATTATTGATTATAGTACAAAGGGAAGGGGAGGAGCTTGCTTACATTTGTTGGTCTACTACGCTCTCCCCTCCTTCCTATTTATAGGGTGCTCCACCGACTAAATACAACATTCTAGATTTTGTAGAATGTTGTCTATGTAAGCTTCATTTAGGAAATTCTAGATTATAGTTTAGCCACTCTTCTTCTAGAGACTTCTGCATTTGTGCTTCTACACTTTTCTTTGCCACCTAAGCTAGATTTTCTTTTTTAAGGATTTTTCTTGTCTTTTCTAGCTAATGTCAATCTTGAAGTTTCTAGAAATTAGATCAATAATTTAACACTTCTTGATCCAATTTCGTGTTACTTCAAGCATTTCCCACAATGTCTTGAACTTGGTTCATTATAGTGCTTTAGTGAAGATGTCCGCTATTTGTCCTTCAATTTTGCAATATTTCAGCTCGATCTCTTCATTAGTTTGTGTCTCTCGTATGAAGTGATATTTAATGTCGATATGTTTGGTTCTTCCATGGAATACTGGATTCTTTGATATAATAATCGCGGACTTATTGTCACAAAGTATCGAAGTTGATTCCGTCTGTGCTTCTCCAATGTCTTCTAGAATTCTTAGAAGCCATATTGCTTGACTGGCGGTCATAGTAGCTGCGATGTATTCAGTTTTTGCCGTAGACTGTGCCACTGAGTCTTGTTTTTTGAATGCCCATGAGAATATTCCAGAACCTAGTGTGAATGCATAGCTAGTGTACTTCTCCTATCATCAGTTGAACCTACCCAATCACTATCAATGTAGCCAATGAGCTTGGCGTTTGCACTTGGGCGATACCAAATGTCGTAATCTATAGTTCCTCGTAAATATCTGAGAATTCTCTTGGCAACTCCAAAATGAATTTGACTAGGACTTGGCATAAATCGTGATAGTAGACTTGTCACATACATAATATCCGGTTGTGTAACTGTGACATCCTATATTTTCGACTCTACTTTCAATTCAATAAAACGAGTATTTCATCGACGTGCCTATAGTGTTATTCTCAGAACTGATCATTCATGAGATAACTAGACTATCTAAAGAAGCCATTAAGGATTTTAAGGCAAATAGATTTGAGGATTCGACCAGAATTGGCTGCTCGACCGTGTTCATCTACCGAGATCATTACGGCATAAACATAAACTGATTAGAGATCAAAGATAGATTAGTTCAACTGAGATGAGTGGTTAGACGTGGGTGATCCCACTAAATTGCAAAATTCTTATCGATCGGCACTAGTTTGATTTTTCTATCGTTTTGGTACCTTGTGTCCATATTTGAAATCTCGAGATTTTCACTATGACCAAGAGTCACCAATGTGTTGAATAGGTTCATTGTGGCTCAAAGAAAATCGACCATGGGTCATTTGCTCTAAAAAGTTCCACAAGCTACCCGATAGTCTAAGTCACGCTAAAAATGCACCGGAGTGAAATTAACCGCAAATTTAAATCTGATTTCAAAATTGAAAGTTCTATCATGTCACGATAAATTCTAGAAACGTCGACTCAGTCTCAAAAGATTTTTCTGCAACCCGAGACTTTTTGGGAAAAAATCATCCTAGAGCCGTTTTTGTCCAGAAAAAAAGCCGTGAATTGTTTTTGATCGCGCAATTGGGATGCAAAATGGTTCAATTGGTGGGGAAAAATAAAAATTTGAGTATTGACTCGATAATGAAATTTATTGAGGCCGATTTATGATGAAACAAGTAGGAACAAGTGTCTAATTGGAGGAAATAGAAGGCAAATTCTTATCCCCCCATTGCCTAGTCTTTTTGACCACTTCAAGAGTTGTGAGGAGTGTATGGGTGGAGGAATGGCAGCCAAGGAAGCCATACTTGGCTGTGGTTGAAGAGTGGGGAACAAGGGAGACAAGCTTGTGGAAAAAAAATTGGCATGTGGCCCCCCTCTTGCCCTCTCCTTGCTCCTCAAGCCAACTGGCCAGCCATCCTCTCTCCACCCTCTCCATTTTCGCACACCAGTAGCCAGCAACAAGCCAGCAGCATTGCCGAAACAGCAAGCAAGTCGAGGAGCTACCTCACGCAGTCGTTCGCTCCGCCGCAAGCCATCCTTGCCCCCGTGCGCGCACCACCAGCAAGCTGAGGAGCCGCCTCCAGCCTGTTCCGCTACCATCCTCACCTCCAGCAAGCTGTTGTGGTCGTTCAAGCCACCGCCGAAGCCCACCAAAGCTCTTACGACCGCTAGTTACCTCGCCAAGCCATCCACCGTCACCATTCTCTCACTAAACCAACTTTGTTTTTCTATTTTGCAGCTCAAAACAAAGATAAAATTTGTGGATTTTCAACAAGCTTCAAGGCCCATTTTGAGGTCAATCCTGACCTCAAAACCTAGGCCCACTTTGGAGAAGCGACCCCTGCGACATTCCCATCGGTTTGAATCGACCGGCTCACCAAAATAAGTGAGTTTCACTCACTAATCCCTATTTAGTAGGTTAATTATGCTTAAGGGTTGTTTAGATTAGTTTAAGTGTGGATTAGTGATAAACTAGGATGGTTATATTTGCCTTAGAATGGATTAGTGTAACTTAATTAGTGAGATTTGTACAATTGATAATGGATTAGTCGAATCCAGTGGAGTTCCTGCAATTTTGATTTCTAAACCCTCACCGTTTGCCATTTTTGTAGATCAAAATAGGTTGCGAATTTGAGATTTATGTCTCTTGAGAAATTTTTTAAGCATCCTCAGCTACAACATATATTTTTCTCAATATTTTTATGGATTTAAAAGAAGGAGATATCAACTCCATCATTTTCAAACAGAACCTCAGTTTTCACTGGAATTTGTGACATTTTAGGATTTTAGGGGTTTTTATCAACTCTTAGGGTTTAAATTTCAAAATTGTTTCTTCATAAAAGTTGTTTGCCATATATTCTAGTTTAACATAGTCAAATTTCAGATCAAATAAATATATTTTGGATCTCAAACCAAACTGATTTCGGAAAATAGACTTTCTAGAAATAGACCCTAGTTTTGGAGCTAGATTGAGCAATTTACTGGGCCGAATCTAAAAGGATCTGGGTTAAGGTGTCTCATGAAAAATGTTCTTTTATGTCTCCATTACAACATATTCAAATTTGGGAATTTTCCAAACCCGTTTGATTAGATTCTGGATTTAAATTTGGAGGCGTCCAAGTGAGTCTATTCTGCTCGTTAGAGCCAATTATGAATTTGTGATGGTTCTTGAAGCTTTAATTACTAAAAATTGCACCTCTGATATATGGTTGGTTTGTGATAAGCTCTAGAATTTATCTAGAGTAGTTCGATAATTTTCGGGTTCATCTCGGCTTCCAATTAGGCTATAACGGGCCCAAGTTGAATATTTTTGCATTTATTTAATACTTTCCGTAATTATTTAATTATTTATTTATTTTCCAGAAATTCAACCGGGATTACCGATGACCGGGATTTTATGCTAAGTTCAGTGGTGCCTTCCATTTATTTAATTAAGCACTTGATTATGATAATTGAGTAAAATTGGTGATGATGAGGATTTATCCAAAAAATTGGATAATGTGGGTATAAATCTGAGAATTGCCAAGTGGGGCCGTGATACCACTAAATATCGAAAATTGCCAAGTGGGACTGTGATGCCACTAAATCTAAGAAAATTGCTTGGTAAGGCCGTGATGACCACTAAACCTAGAAAAGTTGTCAATGGGGCCGTGATGACCACTTAATCTAGGATGTGTTTGTTAGGTTGTGGCTAAGAGTTGAGAATAAATAATCGAAATGACCGGGTGGTGGTCTCGATGACATATAATCGACTAAGTTGATTGATCGATGGTTCAATCTATTTGATTGAATGATGTGATTGTCGATATATATTATTTGAATTGACTTGCAAGAAGGAACTGAGGTCAGGGTAAGCACTCTAACTCATGGTTGTGCTTAAGCAACCCCTAAGGCATATTTTCTTCCTAATCGAGTCTTAGGGAGTAGAACTGCTGAGACATTGTCTCACTATGGTTATTGAATAACCATTTTCAAGTCCATAAATGGTGTTGGTAAAGGACCAAGAGCCCGGAGTTCGTGCGGTGAAGTCCGAAGAATTGATGACCATATCCAACTAGCTAGTCGTAGACAATTCTCTTTTTGTAAGGAGCCGATTCATTTTTGTAAACCTTTGTATATAGACCCGTGTGTTTATAAAAATGTATTTTGTGAAAAATTGGTCCTACTTTCCTATCCCAATATTTTATTGTCCGGGATTATTTATATGATTATGCATGAGTATTAAAACGAATGGGTCGGCGATGTGTCCTAGGGCGTTCGTTATTATATCGACCAAACAAGGATGGGCATGTGCTCGGAGGATCGGGACATGACAGTAACAATGAGATATAGTAGACTACCAATCAAACTTCTATAGAGGGAGGCTCCATCTTCCTTCAATAGTTTCTCATTTGTCATGAGCAGGGTTGAAACTGCTTTGCAATAGTTCATCTTGAATTTCTTCAAGAGGTTCTCAATATATTTCTTCTACGAGATAAACACTCCTTTGTTTTGGTCGATCTCAATGCCAAGGAAGTAACTTCATCATTTCTCCTTTGAATTCATGGATCATTGTCTCATTGTTTCATGTATATATGAGATCATCTACATATAGAGAGACAATGAGAGTGTCAGACTTACCTTGGGTCTTGATGTAGAGTGTTGGCTCACTCATACTCCTTAATTCTTGCTTGATGAAGTACTCATCGATTCTACTATATCACACTCGTGGTGCTTGCTTTAACCCATACGAAGCTTTTTTGAGTTTGAGAACTTTTTCTTCTTGGTCTTTGAGGATAAAGCCTTGTGGTTGTTGTATGTATATTTCTTCTTGAAGATATCCATTTAGGAATGCCAACTTCACATCTAGTTGATGGATCTTCCATTATTTTTGTGCTGCTAGGGCTATGAGTGTTCGAATAGTATTGAGGTGAGCGACAGGGGAAAAAGTTTAAGTATAGTCGATACCTGGTTGTTGCAAGTATCCTTTCGTCACAAGTCTTGCTTTATGCTTCTGGACTGATCCATCCGCGTTGAGCTTCGTCTTGTAAACCCACTTGACACCAATGATCTCTTTGTCTTAGGTCGATTGACAAGCTCCCAAGTTTCATTTTTCTCGATCATCTTGATCTCTTCCTCCATGGCTTTTATCAAGACTTCTTCTTTGGATGCTTGTTTGTAGTTTTCTGATTCCAAAATAGCAAAGTTGCATGTGTCGTAAATTCTTCTAAGGGCTTTTACCCTTAGTATTGGAGACTCTGGAGTAGATTCTTCTTGCATCACTTTTGGAGAGCTTGGTTTTGTTACGTCATGAGTGGTGGAATCCAGTACTTCTCCTTCTTGTGACGTGACTCCTCTTGAGCAAGTGTTATGTCTGGCAAGATGATGTACTTCTCCTCAATCTTCTCATCCTCCCAATTCCAAGCAGCATTCTCGTCAAACTAGACGTCTCGACTAATCATAAGCTTTTTAGTTCTTAGGTTGTAAACCCAATAGCCTTTTAATTGGTCACTATAGCCAAGGAATATTCCATTTTTTGTCTTTTCATCTAGCTTACTCCTTTTTTTAGTAGGGATGTGGATGTAGCATATACATCTGAATACCTTGAGGTGCTTTGCTGAAGGCTTTCGTCCACTCCATGCTTCAACTAGAGTTTTATTTTGGACTGTTTTAGTTGGACACATGTATAAAGCCATGTAGACTACTTCTACCCAGAACGAGTTAGGAATTCCTTTTTTTCCTTTAACATAGATCTTGCCATCTCCATGACAAATCTATTTTTTCTTTTAGCTACTCCATTTTGCTCTGGGGCATAGCCAACAGTTAGTTGATGATGGACTCCTTCATCTTCACAAAATTTATTAAAGTCCTTTGAGTTGTATTATGTGTCTCTGTCACTCCTTAGGACTTTGATTCTTTGGCCACTTTGATTCACGACGTGGCTCTTGAATTTTCTAAAGATAGAAAAAACCTCTGATCTTTCTCAAAGAAAGTATACCCACGTCATTCTTGTGTAATCGTCAATGAATATGATGAAATATTTATTTTGATTGGGTGTAGGTGGCCTCATTGGACAGCACATGTCCATGTGGACAAGTTCCAATGGCTTCTTAGCTCTCCATGCACCTCCAGATGGGAAGGACTGTCTCTGTTGTTTTCCAAGGAGGCAACCTTCACAAATATCTGAAATTTCTGAAATAGCTGGAAAGTCTCTCATCATATTTTTCTGATGGAGAGTTTTTAGCCTAGCAAAATTGAAGTGGCCAGATCTTTGATGCCATAGCCATGAATCATCAAGTTGAGCTTTCATTGCTATATCTTTGACATATTTCCATCGAATAGGAAAATTGTTATTTTTCATCTCAACAGAGGTAATGACATTTTTATATTTATCATAGATAATGCAGGCATCTCTATTAAAATATAGAGAATACCCATTTTGTATCATTTGGCCCACACTTAAGAGATTTTGTGCAAGACGAGGGATTAGATATACATTATGTATATATTTTGGGCCATTATTTGTTTCCACAGCGATGATGTCTTTTCCTTTGACATCTACTAATGCACCATTGCCCAACTTTATGACTTATCAATATCAATGAGTATAGATTCATCCCCCGTCATGTGATTGCTACACCCACTATCAATGTACCATGTTTCATTTTTTTTATCATTTGCCGCTTGGCCCACGTAAAATGTATTCTCTTCACTTTCTTTTTTTCCTACATAGTTTGCTCGATTATTTGTTTTCGAGCGACAATCTTTTTCTACGTGGCCATATCTTTTACAAAAGCGGCATTGTTTTTTATTTTAAAACCAACAATCCTTCTCCAAATGATTTGTTTTCTTGCAAATATCATAAGGTGGATAATTTTCCTTTGTATAGTTTCTCCTCCTTTTTTTTTATTTTTCCATGAGCTCCTTCCACCATTTTTAGATTGATGAGACCGTATATTTACTTTAGATTGAAAGGCACTTTCAACTGAATCTTCATCTTGTGTCATTAGTCTTTTCTCATGTGCTTCTAAAGAGCCTATTAATTCACTCACTAATGGGGTCGTCAAGTCCTTAGTTCCTTCTATAATTGTAACTATGGAATTGTATTTTTTGGTTAAGTGACACCAATATTTTCTCAACAACCCTTTGATCAATTATCCCATCACCATAGGTTCTCATTTGATTAACTAATTCCTTTAATTTTCCACAATATTCTTGTACAGTCTCATAATTTTTCATTTTAGAATTCTCAAAATCTCTTCTCAGAGTTTGAAGGCGAATAGTGCGTACCTTTTTCCAATCCTTGAAACTCTTCTCGTAGTATTTCCCAAGCCCCTTTTGCAGTCCTTGCTTCAATTATTCTTGGAAATACGGTTTCTAAGAGTGCTTGCTAGATGAAGTATAGTGCCCTTGCATCCTTTTGTAGTTGATCCTTCAAAACACTTGCACCTTCTTGCGGAGCCTCATAACCTTTTTCCACGATGTCCCATAAATCTTGGGCCATCAAGAATGTAGTCATTTTTATGCTCCAAAAATCATAGTTGTTCCCATAAAAATGGGGATGGGAAATGAGGATAAGGTAGAGTTGGCCATGGTTTAGTTATTGGGTATTTGGAAATGATAGTTGTAAGAATGGGTAGGTAGGACAAACGTCCAATACTAACCAAAGACGTGGCTCTGATACTTTTACGAAAACGTGTGTTAATGTGTGTGCAAGGGAGTGTTAAAAGAGAAGTACAATGGAACAAAAAAGAGCTTTTTTATTATTGATTATAGTACAAAGGGAAGGGGAGGAGCTTGCTAACATTTGTTGGTCTGCTACGCTCTCCATCTTTCTTATTTATAGGGTGCCCTACCGACTAAGTACAACATTCTAGATTTTCTGTAGAATATTGTCCATGTAGGCTTCATCTAGGAAATTATAAATTGTAGTTTAACCATTATTCTTCTAGAGACTTCTACATTTATGCTTCTACACTTTTCTTTGCCACCTAAGCTAGATTTTCTTTTTTAAGGATTTTTTTTTGTCTTTTCTAGCTAATATCAATGTTGAGTTTCTAGAAATTGGATCAATAATTTAACAAAAGTGAATTCCTCATCCTCATTATACGGAAGTAAGCGTATCATTCAAGAACGCTCACCACTTACAATCGCAACAAGAACCGCAATAGAAGCAGCAGAAAAGTTCCGGCAAGCTCCGCTTCTCTCGCTTATAAGTTGGTAAGCCAGAACTTGTTCCCAGCAAAAGATGCTGTTCTGTACGCAAAAATCCTCGACCAGTTAAGTTTCGACGGTTGCTCTTCCTGCCATGGATGTCTGTCAAAGAAAAAAGTTGGCGAAAATTGCAAAATATAGAAATCGCTGGTGGCGATCACGGTGGGACTCGAACCCACAATCTCCCGCTCCGGAGGCGAGCGCCTTATCCATTAGGCCACGCGATCATGTTGATATTCTTTCTGATATTTAAATTTATTTATCCCATTTTATAGGCGCCCAGTTTTATATTATTTTTATTCAAGTATCATTCACTTTCTTCAAAGCCTTTACGAGTTTTATTTAAGTGGATTTTGAATTTGAATGATACAGCTTCAGTTGCTCCTTCCCACCGAGCAACCGTAACATTTTCGCTTAGATCTAGTCCCCATTTAAGTAGGCGCAACTTGAAGCCTATTCTTTTGCTCCGCCGTTCAACAATTATTTTGTACCCTTACATTGATGAAAGATTAGACGCCAATCATTTATGTTCTAAAGATTTCCATCAATTAGAACTAGAATCATCTCTTAACTTGTGGTAGGGCAAATAGAGCGCACATGAACCAGCAGGCCCCAAAAGGTTTGAGGATTGGGGAATCACAAATTTGCCCGACCCAATGTATAGGAATGTGTAAAATGGATCACATGAGCTAGGAACCGCTCGGGAACCAGACTGAACCATTTAGTTTGGTCCAGTTTTTATTTCCTAAAAGTGGAGCAAGTGCTCAGAAAATGCAGTTCCCAAACTAGGCTGGACCAATTACATGTGTTTTTTTTTTTTTTTTTTAATTTGTTTAATTCCTTCAAAAAAATAAAAGTGACCAGCTTTTTCTTTGTTTCTTCCTAATAGAATGTATCAAACAATGGGGAGAAAAAAAAAGTACCCAGTTCCATAAGATTAGACCGGTGATTCTCGGTCCGGTCCACAATTCTTAATTTGGGGAACTGGAACGAATCACCCCTAATATTATAGACGAGGTTGTGAGAATATCCAGATTTGCTGCGGCAACTGGATTCTGTTCAATCAAAAAGCCCCCAAGACCCCAGATAAACCTCAAATGCCTCACGAGTTTGCATAGTACGAGGACACAGAGGATTTAAGTTTCTTTTCCTTGGATCTTTTGCCAGAGAGTAGCAAGACAGCAGCAGGAAGGAAGGAAACAAAGACAAAATCACTTGCACTTAAATCGCTCTGCGATCCGGAGGCTTTGAGCAGAGGAATAAATTACATCATGCTCTTCTTTACCCACTTCTCATTGAACTATGTATTTACACATCTCACGGAGATGAATACAAAAATTGACACCCCCAAAAAAAATACAACTTGCTAGCCACTCAAAGAAACAGATCCTTCCCAAGACAAAAGCAACGAATCTAGAAGGCATTGGCAGAAGGCAATGCAGCAGCCACGGCCTCAGCAGCCGGCGGCTCAGAAGGGTTGGGACAGCAATAGTGGAACTCTACTTGCAGTCTTTGATGGAGAGAAAGAGTAGAGGCGGACCCCTTCTTCTCGTCTTCCTCGAGTTCTTGGACCTGTATAGCTGCAAGAAACCTCTTAATGTACTCTCCACAACACTCCCTTCCTGCACACATTACCTCCTCCCACTCATCTTCTTTCTTCTCACTCTTGCCCTCGCCCTCCTCCTTCCCCGACCCACAACTCTCGCCATTCTCGGCCTTTCGGTACAGCACAGCAGCTTCATCGAATTTCAAAATATAGGCACGGTCACAACCTTCGAAGAGCCGTTCCCCCAATGAGTCAATGACATAGTAGGCATGATCTTCCACCATCAAAACAAAGAAATGATCATTCCAGCTCACTATGTATATTCCACAACCACTTTCTTCAGCTTCATGCATCATAATTTTTGCCCATATGTCATCAAATGACATAAATCCCTTAAGAGCCTCGAATTTCTCTGGGCTGAAAGACCCAATGAATGACTTATCATGACAGATTGTGAAAGGCCTCATTCCGGCTTCGAAAACAGTGTCGAGATCAAAGTGTTTATTGGGGAACCTCTTGAGGTAGGCTTCATTGGTACAGAGCCTCTGCCATTCTTCAGAACCTTCTTTGATGAGCGAATTGAACTGAGCTCTAGTCGGAAGGTTATATTGGTTTGAGTAGAGAAAATCGACAATCATGGCAGCTACTGCGGAACAAGCGCTTTCTCCACATGCCTTTTCACTTCTCTGATCGAAGGAAGCAAAAGAGACATTTGTTCTCAGTTTTGTTTGCCCATCTCTGCTGACTAGTTCTTTCTCCTCCCAAAAGCAGTCATCTTCTTGACAGTCCATTTCCAGAGAAGTCTCCTCCGCAGCAACTTTCTGCAATTCGCAGCCAATATCGACGCATTAGACCGCCAAATCAAAGGCATTGCATGATAATAATATTGCAACAGGGTGTGATAAATGGCATACTCGACGCCAAGATCAAGTGCCGCATGGTCACACAGGATCCTATTGAGATGGGGTGGGTACATGATCAGGACTAGATCATAGTGACCCAGGGCAACGTGTGCATTGAATATGGCAACGTTTCTATATTGAGTATGGTTAACAAGTGTCCCCGGTACTCACTAACAGGACCCCTTTGGGAAATAGGAAATATTTGTTTCTTAACATAATGATAAACAAGTAAATAGAATCACCATATCTGATAAAATATTATTTCTGTTAATCTCATATACAATAGTACTTATATATTTTAGTGTTATTTTTCATCATCTGTTATCAATGTTCTTTTCTTGAAAAAAAAAACAAATATCAATTAAACCTTTAAAAGTAAGTGCAGACAGATATTCATCTCCCTTGACAAAAATCTGGCTCTGTCACTGTTCTAAACACAGGTACGTGATCTCAGTAGCAAAGTCAGCATAACGAATGAAGAAAACTATTTCGATGTAGACCTCAGAAGGTTAAGCCTGGGGAAGGCGATCCCGAAGTTGACTTGCAATGCATTTGTCCGTACGGCAAACGGCATGCTTAAAATTAAATATAAAAAAAAAAAAAGCACAGCGCAGCCAGCATTATTTGTGGTTTAGTTTGAATCGGTCGCCCAGGCTATAACCCGAGTTATTATATGTGCATCAATCGACAGACCACTGCGACATACAAGAAAGCGACCAGATTATCTATTATTTGCATCATGCTGGACCATGTGAGTTTCAGTAGATTCTTCTTGTCCATCATGAAATGCACATGGAAATGGAAATGGGAATGAACCCAAAAAATGGACCACAGGCGCGCATCAAAAGCGACGAGCTTTCTGGTTCAATGCCTAGATTCATATAATCGCTGAAAAAGGCAATGCTGCGTAAGTTAGCTTTTCATACCATTTCAGGACCGGCGGAGGGGGGCACATTGCTGACGTCACGCCCACGCCCGTCCGGCCCGTCCGGCCCGTCCTCGACCGTCAATGGCTCCACTTTGCTCCTCGTCGTCGGCTTAAGGCTCAGCCGCCGTCGCTTCCACGACAGGAACCCTCTCTGCTTGACCGGCTCGGAGCTCGAGGTCGATGACCCCGGCTCCGGCCCGGGGCTGAGCTCGCGGCGGCCGTCGCTCCCGGCGGCGGGGTCCGCCCGGCCGGCCCGGGGAGGCGACCCGTCCGAGGAGTCGGAGGATGGGCCGGGGCCGGGTCCGGGTCGGGCCTCTTGACTTTTCTTCGGCCTCTTCATCACGGCGTTTACTATTTTAAAGAAACCGTCTTCTCTTTCTGACCTGGCCGCCGTCGCGTTCTGGCCTTGCACCACTACTTGCGCCGAGGCCACGTCGCTACAACTCCTGGCTTCCGAGAAGCTAACGCTCACCTGTACAAAAATCAATTAATACAAAAAAAAAATGATAATAATAATTATGACCCCAAGTCTTTTTTTTAACGTATTAGGGTGACCCGAAAATCAAGGAAGTGATTATTTGCCCAAATAAATAAATAAAATATGACGTCAAGGGCTGTTATAACCTAATAAACTTCTAGGACGGGTCTAAATCAGCCTCCAAAATTTATTACGAGAAATTAGGTATGGTCGGAAAATGTAGGGGGAACCGGCCGGCAACAGCAGCGCAGCACATGCGGATTCTCGATCGGATTGAACTAAAAATTTCAAGAAACTCGTTGGAACGACAAGAAAAGCTAGAACAGGAAGATGGGTATGCCTCAAAAAGGAAACTTTTTCGGAGGAACCGATGAAGTTCGAGGCTTTGAGACGAGGGGAGAGAGAGAGAAATGTTTGTAATTTATAGATGTTGGGAGTCGCTCACCGTAAGAGAAGCTTCGCAGGTATCGCCAGCGATCTGTAAGGCGATGGGAAGCTTCTTCTCAGCTGCGGACTCCATCTTCGACGCCATTTCCGCCAAATTCAAGGAAACTTTCCCGAGAACAGCCAGCCTGGGCTTCGGTTCTGCGCAATCCCCCTGCAAAATTTCGACCCAGTTTTCAGCATCGTCGCACGCGGTCCTCTCTCCTCGACATTTAATCGAACAAAAGGACGGCAGGAAGGCGAAGGCAATCTCGTTACCCGACTCGCACTTACGCATAACACTTTGAAGGAAACTTCCCACGCGGCGGAGGAGCCGCCGAAGCCGCACGTGCCCTCGATCAGCTCCCCCTCGTCCCACTCGAAGGCCGCGTCCCCGCTCAGGAGCCTCTGGGTCGTGACCTGCCTGTGGCGCGTCGCCGTCCGCGGGAACTGGACGAGCCCTTGCTTGGGTCCTCGCCACTTGACCTCGAGGAAGATCCCCTTCTCCTTCCTCTTCTCCTTCTCCTTCTTCGCCTCATCGCCGTCGCGCTCCGCAAATGCGTCGAGGCCCTCGAGCCTCAAGCGGCGAAACTTGACGTGGAGTTTCTTGGTCTCCTCGGGCTGCCATGGCGGCCACTTTCCCATATCTCGTCCTCCTGCTAATTACTGAATCTTACCTACCCATGCAAGATGCAAGATGCAAGATGCAAGATGAGACGGACGATGCGCAGGTATATACCGCTAGAGAGAGAGAGAGAGAGAGAGAGAGAGGTTTTACTTAGAGGCGAATCAAGGAGGAAGACTGGTTCTCGATTGGAGCGATGACGAAGACTCGACAGGATATTTCCTTTGTACGTCTCGAGGGGGGAGACGTTCAACCCGTGTTTCCGCGTGAAACGACGACGCACGCGTCCTCAGCAAGACGCTGCTGAGGGGAAATTGCAAAGCCCCCCCCTAGAAGTTAGGTCGTGGGGCATTACACAATTTGCACGCGAGTCCCTAACTTTTTCGATTTTGTTTCGAAGTCGTCAAATAGGTTGCAATGTCCCCCCTAGCATTGTCCTACAGTAAAACATAGTGAAAAGATAAAAGGTAAAAAAATAAAAGGTTAATAGACAAGAAGACTGAGATATTCAAAGCGGTGTTGAAACGATGGTGACCATCGATGTTGCCACCATGTTACCGATGAGGTCATTACAGTTTATTATAAACAATTTTGCCCTTATCGAAAGATCACATGATAAGCACATGATGAAAGCTCCGATTGCAAATTGATTGGAGTTCGCATTAGAGAAGACATTGCAACTTAACAGACAGTCAAAAGGCAAATTGGTTGTAGTATCAATTTAAAAAAAAAAAAAAAAAAAGCTGCTAGTAGTCTCGAAAGGACAAAGAATTGACCAGTGAAGTGACATTTGGAAGTTGAAAGCTCACACAAGCAGAATTTCACCATTAGTACTAACTATCCTAACAGTCTTGACAATAAACATATTGAATATACTAAATTTAAATTGAATTAATATATGGCTCAGGACATTAAAAACTATGAAAATATTCTTAACTTTTTGCGTAATTGGTGCCCTTAAAATCTTTCTTGATAAAATTCGAACAAACTTTTTTTGCGAGGACATCGATGTAACATCATTGAAAATATTGCATGATTGTGTTATTTTATGGATGTACTAATGAGTTAAATTGTAGGTAGCAAGATTATTTCAATTGAGTTTATTTATGTGAGTAATGAGCATTTAGACCATGATAATCAATCTCTTGTACTTTCTCTATTTGAGTGTCTTGAATAAATAACATCTATACCTTCTTGAATTAAACCCTTTTCTCGTGTTGTGGCAATCATCATTCACATTGACACTCAAGCCCAATTAAAAGAGAAAATTGTGCAATCAATTTTAAGCCTATTATTATGATCAAAAAAATCTTAAACTTAATATACGGAATGCCAATTCAATATTAAATTTTTCAATTTTACCAATTAATTCTAAAATTTTACTATAAATTACTACCATAAAAGTATATCACTTGAGACATCTGACAATGACTAAATTGCCACATCAGTAATTTCTCGTGAAAACCAACCAAAAGAGCTATACTAAAATTTTGCCTAAAGATTTAGGATTAAATTAGTAAAATCAAAATTTTTAATACTTCATATAATATGTTTAAAATTGATTGTGTAATTTTTTCCTATTAAAATTAATATGTATGAACTTGTTTACGAGTGAATGAAACCATCCGTGGAACCCAATCATCAACGATTATGCAATTTAAAATAAAAAATAGAATGGATTTCTCAAAAAGTAGTTTTACCATCAAAATATTTCGATAAAATGCTGAAAGGCACAATGTCCTTACATTGGTTATTTTTGTTCATCAATATAAAAAAAAATGACATGAGCATACTACAGATAATTTAAAGTGAAATTATCTCTATAATTATCATTAAGTACCCTTAAGGGAGAAAATGGTAATCATTACGAAACTATTAACAGAGTAATACGAGTTAATAGCTAGCAAATTACCGTGCGAAAAAAAAAATGAAAAAGGATTGAAACGAGAGAAATACGGAGGCATCGCAGTCTTTTTTTTATTTTTATTAATCAAATCGAAGTCGTCTCCCGACCAAAAAAAAAAAAAAAAACGAAGTCGTCTCAAAAAAAAATCAAAATGAGCTGCATTTCTCGGAAAGCCACGTCATACCAGACAGGTCGACACGTGGCTTACGCACCTTTGACTTTGTGGCGTGGAGAAGGTTGGATTCACACGTGTCTTGTTTGTGCTTTCTTCTCTTCTGCGTGTTTTTAAGTCTTACCGTGAAGTTTCGCGGAATTGAGATCGCGTGTCGCCGCGCGCCTGGCGATTTTCTTCTTTTCCCTCGCGAGTTTATTGGTGCCGTACGATATACTATTTTGTCGCAACACTTGGGCAAATAATTAAAAAAAAACCCCAAAATTATGTTGCCACACAAATAAATCCAATTCTTATATTTTTTTTCCTTTGCAACACAAATACCCCCATTTCTTTTTCGCCTCACGAAATACTCGTAAATACTCTCAAATTCAATTCCATATAGGGTGTATTTATCATACTAATATAAATTTCAAGTTTTTTATTACACAAAAACAAAATTAGGTATTTTTTCATAATAAATATAGTTTAAGATTTTTAGTGATAAAAAAAAAATTCAAGATATTTATGTCACGATGAGTATAATTTGAATTTTTTTACAATGTTAACTCTATTATTAATGTACAAAAATAGCTTAAACTTTCGAATAGGTTGTAATGTCCTCCCTAGTGTTGACTCAAGCCAATTTTTAGCGGAATTCCGATCATGTGTTTGACATGGGAAGCGATTGCGCAGAGTGGGCAAAATGATTTTCCTAAAGTAAAACATAGTGAATTGATAAAAGAAAAGAAAAAGAGTAATAGAAAAGAAGATTGAGAGATTTGAAATGGTATTGAAACGATGGTGACTATCGATGTTGCAATTATTTTACCAATGAGGTTGTTAGGGTTTTTATGAACAATTTTGCCCTTATCAAGAGGTCACATGATAAGCATGGAATCGGAGCTTCGACTGTAAATTCACTTGAGCTTGTGTTGTGGGAGATATTACAACTTAATTGAAAAGTTATGAGACAAATTAGTTATACTGCCAACTTTTGGGATCATTTTTTCCTGCTAGTAGTCCCCATGGGACAAAGAATTGACTAATGAAATGACATCTTAAAGTTGAAAGCCAGCATGAATAAAATTTCACTGTTACAATAAAGTAATATCATGATGGTCACGATAATAAATATATTAAATATACTTACTTTAAAGTGATTTAAATTATACACCAAATGATTGATCAAGACATTCAAAACTATCGACCTATTCTTAATTGATTGCTCAATCAGTGCCCTTAAAATATTTCTTAACAAAAGCCAATAACTATTCTTTGTTAGGACATCAATGTAACATCATCTTAAAGCATCACATTAGTGTGTTGGCCGATGGGTGAATTGATGAGTTAAATCGTAGGTAGAATGATTAATTCAATTGAGTTCATTTAGGCGAGTGATGAGCTTTTAGACTATGTTAATCAATCTCTTATACTTTTCTCTATTTGAGTGTCTTGAATAAATATCATCTATACCTTCCTATATTGAAACCCTTTTCTCATGTTGTTGCAACCATCATTTGCGTCAACACTAGGCTCAATTAAAATAGGAAATTTTCCAATTAATTTTAAACAAATTGTATGAATACCAATGTAATTCTAAATTTTCAATTTTGTCAATTTAATCTTAAACTATCATACAAAATTTTAGTTTAATCCTTCCAATCAATATGTGCTAGAAATTGTTGCCATAGTAGTGTGTCACATAAGACAGGCAACGACAAGTAGATAACCACGTTAGTAATTTCTAATGGAAATTGACCAAAATAATTATATTAGAATTTTGCTTAAAAGTTGATGACTAAATTGATAAAATTAAAGTGTTTTAAGATTGAATTAATATTCATGCAATATATTTACAATTGATTTTGTAATTTTTTCCAATTAAAAGACGTTTGTATGAACTTATTTATGAGTGAATGAAAGTGTTCGTAGGGCACAATCATCAACATCTATACGGATCAAAACGACAACAAGAATCAATTTCTCGAAAAACGGTCTTGAAAGATTTTGACAAAATGTTGAAAAGAACACCGTCCTTGCATCAACTATTTTCACTTATTAATACGGAAAAGTGGCACGGCAATACTATGACTAATTCAATGAGAAATTATCTCTAAGGTTATCATCAATTTAAGTACCCTTAAGGAGAAAAAAGGCACGAAATATGTAACTAAATACCGAGTAATTCGAGTCAATTGCTAACAAATTGCCGTACGAAAAAAGGGCAAAAAAGAAGATTGAAACGAGGAATAGGAAGGCATAGCAGTCTTTCAATTTAATCAGGTCGAACGTCACCACTAAAACAAAAGGAAGAAAATCAAAATGAACTGCAGGAAAGCCACGTCATATCAGAGAGCTCGACACTTGGCTTACGTGCTTTGGAGTTTGGCGCGTGGAGGAGATTGGATCCACACGTGTTTTTCTTTTTCTTTTTCCTTGTCTTTTGCGTGTCTTCACTTGGAGTTCCGCGCAATCGAGATCGCGTGATTGAGATCGCCTGTCGCCGCGCGTCAGGCGATTTCCTTCTTTTCGCTCGCGAGTTTATTGGTGCCGTACGAGATACCATTTGTTAAAATATAATTAGCGGCAAGTAATTAAGAAACCCCAAATTATATTACGACATAAATACCTCAACCTTATCTAAACTCTTCCACTTCGATTCAAATACTTCGAACTCTTATTTCTAATGTTACGAAAAAAATTCAAAAATATATACCTTCTATTACAGTTCCATTTTTGGCATATTTATCGCACGTATATAAATTCGAAATTTTTAATGAAAGAAAGAATAGCCTGGGATGTTTGTACTTATGACATTTGTGTCATTATGAGCATAGTTCGAGATTTTTATGAACCAGCGAGTACTAATCCAATTCCAAGTGTAGAATCACTCACCTAAATTATCCATATCGGACTGGTACAAAATTTTTAATTTTTATGTTTTCACGAAACCCTATTTCCTAATTCTCTCATCTCAATTGGCTCTCAATTGCCTGTTAACTAAGCTCTCACTTCCAGCTTACCCTTCCTCGTGGTCCCGCACGCACTCACCACCCTTCCCTCGCCTCATCTCCCTTGCAAGTCACTCTCTCAGTCTTGACAACTCTCGCAGCTCGCTCTTAGTGCTCGTAGGTAACATCCTCGCTTGCAATGGTGGAAACAAAGACCGAGTGATTCAAATCGGTGTTGAAACAATGATAGTCGGTAGGGTCCGTAATCAAATCAAAATCAAAAACTGAACCAAACTGAAAATTTTGGTTTTTTCGGTTTGATTTTCATTTGATTCGGTTCTCATTAAAAATCAAAAAGAAAAATTATCGGTTTGGTTTTCATTGGTTAACCAAACTGAACCGAACCAACAAACTGATAAGAGTTTATTTCTTAGAAACGAAAAAAATATATATACAACAAAAACAACGAAAAAATAAATAAATGCAAAAACCAAAAACTAAAAGCTAAAAACCAAAACCCGAAAAATGAATTGAACCAAACAATTTCGAGACCCGGATTTCGGTTCGAAAGTTTTTCCTAATAATTCACTTTAGTTCGATTTTAAAAAAAAAAAACGAACCAAATCAAATCGAATTGTTAACACCCCTAATAATAAGTGCTAGCCACCACATTACCTGTGAGGTTACCATGATTCTTAGGGACGATTTTGCCGTTATTGAAAGGTCACGTGATAAGCACGTGATTGGAGCTCCCGCTGTAAATTGATTGGAGTTCACATTATGTGAGACATTGCAACTTAATTGAAAAGTCAGTAGGCAAATTGGTTGTAGGGTCAAATTTTCGGGACCTTTTTCTTCTTGCTAGCAGTCCAATAGGACAAAAATTGACCAACGAAATGACGTTTGAAAGTTTAAGCTGGCATAAGTAGAATTTCACCTTTACAATAAAAATTGAAAATAATAACCAGCCCAATAATGAAAAATTGTTGAAAAAGTCATAAACCAATTATACAACATTCTAATTTTATCAACCGAGTCGTAAACTTTTTGCTCTTTTGCTAATAAAATTTATCGGGTTAATTTTGTCCGAAAATCATTGACATAGACATCGACCGTCTTATGTGGCATGACTAGTACTAACGTGAACAAAATTTATTTGTTTTTAATTTTTAATTTTTAACTAATTTTACATTTTAAATTTATTTTTTTTTCCTTTTATTTTATTTATCTCCTCCTTCATTTGTTGGTCCCCCAACCTTGATGATGGCCGGCAATTGATTAGAGGCTATAATTGGTGAGGCTAAGCCTCAAGACCCTTCAAAACCTCACGAATTCAATGAGGTCTAGAACCACAAAAGCGAGCCTTGAAGCCTTCAAAATCTCACAAATCTAGAGAGGTCCAAAACCACAAAACCTCGCTGGCCATCAAGGCATGGCCTCACCTAAGGCTAGTGAGGTCGCCCCTCACGAGATCTAGGTGAGGGCAACCCTCGCTGGTCCTAGCCTCTATTGACATTGGGTGATTGGCAAAGGAGAGAAATAAAACGAAAAAGAAAAAAAATCAAAAATATGAAATTAGTTTTAAAAAATTCGAAAAAAAAAATTAAAAGATTAATAAATTTTGTCAACGTCCCCGTGCAGCATTGCTGATTGCCATGTAAGACGGCTGGCACTTACATCGGCATCGGCAAAATTAGTTGGTCAAAATTAGATTGATAAAAGATGAAAATATTTAAGATTTAATTGGAAAAATTGAAAGATTTATAACTGAATTGGCAAAAGTACAATAAGTTTATGACTTTTTTGGATAATTTTCTTATCTTGACAGTCATGATAATAAACATATTAAATATACTGAATTTAAATCAACTTAATTCATACACCATACGATTGGTCATTACATTTAAAACTACGAGTTTAATTGATTGCTCAATTAATGCCCTTAAAAATTTTCTTGGCAAAATCTAACAAATATTCTTTATTAGGACATCAATATAATATCATTTTAAAGTATCATGTTACCGTGTTGGTTGATGGGCGTATTGATGAGTTAAATTGTAGAGAGTATGATTAATATAAGTGAGTTTATTTACGCGAGTAGTGAGCATTTAGACCATGAGAATCAATCTCTTGTACTTTCTGTATTGGAGGGTCTTGAATAAATATCATCTATACCTTCTTGAATTGAACCCTTTTCTTGTGTTGTCACAACCATCATTTGCATCAATATTCAAACTCAAATTAAAGAGGAAGTTGTCCGATCGATTTTAAACTTATTATAGGGATATCAATTTAATACCAAATTTTTTAATTTTGTCGATTTAGTCCTAAAATTTATGCAAAATTCTAGTGTGATCCTGCTTATCAATTTTACTAGAAATTACTAACGTACGTAAAAGTGTGCTACATAAGACAATGGCGATGGTTAAATCGCAATGTCGACAATTTATAGTAAAAATTGACTTGAAGAACTATCACGGAATTTTGCCTTAAGATTTAAGATTAAATTAATAAAAGTGAAATGTTTAAAATTGAATTGACATTTGTATAATATATTTAAAACTGATTGCGAAATTTTTTTATAATTAAAATAAGTATTTATGAACTTGTTTACTAGTAGATGAAACTATTTGTAGAGCACAGTCATCAACAACTATACAAATTAGAATGATATTTAGAATCAATTTGTCGACAAATGGCCTTACCACTGAAAGATATCGACAAAATATTGAAAGACACACTATCCTTACGTGGGCTACTTTCTCTTATCAATATGGAAAAACGGCACGACAATACCACCTTTAATTTAAAGTGAAATTATCTCTACCGTTATCACCAATTTAAGCACCCGAAAGAAGAAAATGGTAAGAATCACGTAACTGATGCCTGAGTAATACAAGTTAATTGCTAGCAAATTACCGTGCGAAAAAAGGAAAAAAGATTGAAATGAGAGGAATACGGAGGTATCGCAGTCTTTTTATTTATTAATAAAATCGAAACGTCAGTGCTTGGGATTCGTGGTACTATCCTTCCAATGGAAGGGGGAGATGAGTTAATCTCTCCACATTTTTAGCGGATAGAATAGGGACGCGTAAGTTTCGGGAGTGGGTTTCGATTTCCGCGTCCCCAACAGCGGGACAAAAAAGTCTTAGAGTGAGTGTAGAGTAGAATTAGAATAGGACTGACAAAAAAAAAGAAAATCGAAACGTCGCCTCCAAAAAAAAAAAAAAGTCAAAATGAGCTGCATTTCTTGGAAGCCGCGTCATATCAGGGACCAACATGTAGCTTGCTTTGGGATATGACGCGTGGAGGAGATTGGATTCACACGTGTCTTTTTTATTTCCTTGTCTTTTGCGTGTTTTTAAGGCTTCAGTCTACCTTGGAGATCCGCGGAATTGAGATCGCGTGTCGCCGCGCGCCTGGCGATTTGCTTCTTTTCCCTCGCGAGTTTATAGGTGCCGTACGATATACTATTTTTCGCATTATTATTAAGGGCACATAATTAAAAAAAAAAAAAAGAAGCAAACTATATTGCGTAGATATACTTCAAATTTTTCTTTAGTCACAAAAAACATTAAAAGCTTGCCCATTTTCGCTCGCAAGTCGCTATTCTCGCATAGTCGCTTGCTCTCCCTATCCTATAAGTTCAAAATCTTAATTACCATTCTTGCCCATTTTTTAGTCCGTTGGCTCAAGTGTCATCATGCCTTTCTCTTATAACTTGTTCTCGCAGTCGCATCCTCGCTGATTGCTCGTGACACTCATCATGACTTTCGCAACCTCACTCCCCATGACGATTGTCGCTTCCTTTCTTATAGGTCCTCGGTCCCTCTTCAGCTAAAGTGGTATATTTTGTGGTAAAATCTTGTAGTGATTGCCTTGTTATGTGGACTAGTTCTATGAATTTACTCAAGATTGAACTGGACCGATAATTTGGTTCATAGGCAAGTCTAGGAACTAATGGGTGATTCCCCATTCTTATTTTGTGAAATTGGCCCTTAGTATTGAAATTTTTAATTTTGCTAATTTAATCATAAATTTTTCGACGATTTGTCAATATAGTCCTTCAAGCCATATATGATAACCAATGTCCATGTGGGATGTTTAATGTCCACATCAAGCGAAAATTAGTCGAAATGACCAAATTAACAAATTGTCATAAAGTCAATGACTAAATTGGAATATCATTAAAAGATTTATGATTAAACTAATAAAATTAAAAATTTTAGAATTGAATTATCTATAAGACAATAAATCTAGGACTTTTCGAACCATTATCACAATAAGTAGAGTGACTTCCTTTTAGTGGTTAATAGATAGTGTCGCTGTTGTTGGGTATACGGTGGTTTTGTTGGCTGTATGTTAATGTTGATGGACTGCTGATGCTATCTCTACTTGGTTAGCCGAAGTTGTTGAATTGGGCTTGTATGGGTTGTAGTCCTCCCTCTTTTTATTGGTTGTGCGAAACAATGATATTTACCCATGGAAAAAAGATTTTGAAAAATCGGTTTATAATATCTTTCCGGAAAAAAATTCTTTATAATAATGTATTTGAATTATTCATTAATGAAAAGAAACTATCGACTCAATATGAGGAGAGGAAAGAGAAAAATATTTTGAGATTAAGTAATTAAGGATCTTTTGATGAAGGAAAAAAAACCGATTGTGATCCCTAGAAAATAGCACACCATCTATTTTAGAGGTGATCATTAAGCGGGTCCAAATCGAGCAAGCCTAAAATATTGTCCAAACTCGTCCTATCATACAGTCTTTGTACAGAAATTTTAAGGCCGGGCTGGGTGTCTCACAAAAAGCCCTTGCCAAGCCTGTCTAGAAAATTCCTTTGGACCCTTAATCCTTACAGCTTAGGATGGGTCCATGGGCTGCGAAACTCATGAGAAAATCTATTTGGTACAAAGATATATGGATCCTTCCTACAGAGTTTCGAAACTCATGATCTGTGCGGCCCCTTCTTTTTCCCTCTCCCCTCTCCTTCTATGTTACTAGAAAAATGCACACAGCCACAAAAATTCAACATTTAAAAGATGTTTGCAGGTGCGAAGAGCCATTGATGCAGCCGCCTCTGTCGAAACTTCTTTAATTTGAATCCCTGTGTCAGGAGGGAATTAAGAAAACTTGCTGCAGAAGCCAAGTGCCTTTGTAGGAATTGGCAAAGTGCAAGTGGAGTGAAATCCTTCTGGTGGAGTGAGGGATTGTGTTGTGGTTCAGGTTGTAGTTCCTTGATGTATCATAGCTATTGAGTTCCCTCTGTCATTGGACATATGGTGCTCTTGAGGGTTCTTTATGTTCTTGATGATGGGCTGCTGATGTATCTTTACTTGGGTGATTGAAGATGTTGATTTGGGCCTGTGTACGATGTAGTTCTCCTTGTTTTCACTGGTTGTGCAATACCAAGATATTTACTTCTAAAAAAAGAGATTTTGCCATATTACAATATGTTTGAATTATTGATTGAAGATAAATTATTGGCAACTATGAAGAAAATTGTACACATCTACGTGGAAAGAGAAAAATGTTTTAAGATTTGCACTTTCTCTAGTGAGTTTGTTTTTAAGAGAGAGAAGGTTCGAATTTTTAATTGAAATGCATGAGATATAGAATAAGTAACTGTAAAGGAAGAAATAAAGAACAGTAATCCTTAAAAAAATAAGAGATCCTTTTTCTTTTGTATAATGCAGTAGACATTAATTAATATAAGGGGTTATCATTAAGCGGTCCAGCTCTAGCCGATCCTAAAATTTTTCCCTAACTCATCCATCATAAATTTTAGTATAGAAACCTTCAGACAAAAAAAAAAAAAACCTTCATGCTGGGTAACTATCTCGAATGTGCTTGCCCAGAACTGTAAAGGAAGAAATAAAGAATTGCAATCCTTTAAAAGTAAGGAATCCTCTTTGTTTTGTATAACATGGTAGATGTTAACTAATATTAGAGGTGATCATTAAGCCGGTTCAAGTCTAGCCAAGCCTAAAATTTTGCCCAAACTCATCCGTCATAGATTTTTCCGTATAGAAATCTTCATGCCGAGTAGCTATCTCATTGAATGCCCTTGCCAAGCCTGTCCGAAAATGCCTATGGGCCCTTATGGATCAGGATGGGCACACAGGCTGCGAAACTTAAGATTGGATCTATTTGGCATAAAGATTTATACATTCTTTGAGAAAAAAACATTATATGTGTCAACTCTCGTAAGCATTATAACTTCTTCTTTTTTCAATCACTTGAATGCCATAATTTTTAATTTTTTTTTTAAATTTTGATACTCAAGTGGTTGAAGAAAAAGTTATAGCATTCAATTGAGCATTGTAGAAAAATTATGGAACTTGTAGTGTCCTTAAGATTCTTCCCATATTGTTCTGAATAGGAGCAATCTATATTTCACACTCTAAAATTCTAAATGGCCACGTAACTTCCCCTTCTCCCATACACCAAGTGATTATGAAGTGCACGAGCTTCTAGCCATGCGGTATGACCTCAAAGGAAAACATAAAACTAGTCATTTCCAGTCCTGAAAGGGTCCCCCTGACGGAAGAATTTTAGATGTGGTATAATTTTAGAGGAGTTGGCAGTTTACTATTGTATTAACATGTTAATAAAAAGTGTCGGTAGTTTGCATATGGCACTGGTAAAAATTTCAACGGAGCTGGTAAGCTACTACTTCGCTGGCAGGTTGGTGACTCCCAATAGAGTTGGTAATTTTACTACTAGTTTACCTGAAATCTGAGCAATGCTATTGGTGGTGCTCTTTTACTAATGAACAGAATGGGAAATCTACCGTTGACGGGAAACCTTCCGGCTTTAACATGACTAAACCCTGGAATCGTTCAAAACTCTTGCTTTGCCTTCAATTAATTTGAGCTCTTCATACCAGCCAAGTTAAAATATGGGAGAGAGAGAGAGAGAGAGAGAGAGAGAGAGAGAGAGAGAGACCTCTCTTCATTGTATGGTAATCCCACTAGAGTGTACCCTAATGTCAATGAATTGAAACACTAGAGCTCTTTTAAGGTCACGTACGGCATATTTTAGACGCAAGTTGGTGAGCGCTTTGTTTTCAAGAAAATGTTGGGTTTCTTGACTGAAAGCGTCGGGCCACCTTCGCATGGTTTTGACTAAATAACATCGCTGTGTTCGAGTATCAACACGGTATAAATTCCACTGTGCAAGTCAAACAAGCAAATGCCTTTGCCTTTTCCACCGACAGCAGTGGGTAACCTAACTAGCTCCCTCGCGGGAGCTGAAGTCCATCCCCTCTTGTCAACGGCAGATCATTCGCACCGAGGAGCAAATTTCTGCAAGGAATCGCTTCCCTGTACTTGTACGATCATGTCGAGTGAGGATTGAACCTGAGACCTCATGCTGAGGTAAAAAAAAAATTGAGTTGCTTTCATCACTCAGTTGGCTCTTCCATACGCAAAACTTTGAGCTTTTTCTCATGTAATTTGGCTATATTCATACTCTTGTCTTTTTTTTTTTCACAAATTAATACCCCAAAAAAACCCCAAACTAGTACATATATAATAAGTTTAACCAAGATAATTTTTTTGACAATAAAAAACCCTAAACCAATAACCCTCAATAAATTTCTGTTAAATTTTACTAACAAATTTTTAAGTTATGATACATGACAATTGGCGAATGTACCAATTTGGGTTTCTACTAACTGTTTATCATATGTGTATGGCTTTGTGGTTTTTTATGATATTAATCAAATTTAATGGAAATCAACGGATGGTAAATTTATCACAAAAAATTTAGGATTTTTGATGGTCAAAAAATTAATTTAGAGTAGATTTGTCGCATATGTATTAATTTGAGATTTTTCGTGGTATTAACTCTTTTTTCACAAGAGATGTTATGCTGAATTTAGTCCATCATGAATTGAGTTAGTTAAGTCGTCGGGTATGCATGGGGGCAACTTATCCGATGATAGCTAATTTATGAAGGAATGAACTTACCCAGAGAATTCATCTGCTTCCACATATAAAAAGTTCTTGACCACTTCTTGAAAGTCATCTCCAGGAATCCCATAATGCTTCATTCAAAACCCTAAGTCAACATAACATTACATTTTTACATTATCTTATGACTAAAGCGTAAGAGCATGACCATCCAACAGTGCGATTACCCTTCGGCAATTTGCATAAAAAACCCAATGCCAAATCAGATTTTTGAAGAAAACCAAATCGAATCAAACCATTGACATCCCTACTCCAACAATGCGATTGCTGTATGACAAATCCGACAGCTGTATGACAAATCCGACAAAGCAAACCTACCGTGCCACTGAGATTTGCCCAGAATTCATATTTTTATGCAAAAGGTGGCTAGTGTTTTCAACCCCCATCGTCCACAAGTAATCTTAGCCAGCTCTTCTGCGAACATCTGACTTTGACCCATCAATTGGGTGATAACTTAGGGAGACGATATCTAAAGTTCGTCCTCACGAGCCACATTATATGACATCACAGAATTATTTGTTTAATTTAGTCACATTTCTTTCTATGAAAATTTCAAAATAAAAGGAAAACATTTTTCATGAAAATCATTTAAATACTGGTTTCCATTTTATTTGGTAATTTAAGAAAAGTAGTTTCATTCTTGTTAGAAGGGAAATCATTTCCCTCCAATTCAAACTCATTGTTTTCTATTTATATAAAACGTTATTTTGTAAAGCAATCAATTTTCCGTTATCAAAACATTGGAAAATTGGAAAACAATTTCCTAGAAACAAATTTCCTTCACAAAAAATAAATAATTTGAAAAATAATTTTTTTGAAAAATAATTGTTTATAGTGCTCATAAATATCTTTATGGTCCACAAAGACATATAGACGTAAATTATTATTGATAATTAAAATATTTTTTATTAATTATTTTAAGTGATATCTTTTAAGAAAATATATTATAAGTAATTCATTTTTGTGAAATAAGCGGACTCTTTTCATTATTTCTTAGAGATTGTGACTGTTGGTAAAGGGGTACAACGATAATTTTAGAAATTTTGGCATAGCCCGACATATCCTTTTAGTGAGTCAAGGACACCACGCGCATCATTGATCACCCCTCCTCATTTCAAATCCACCGATGGTGACTCGTTACCTGATTGTGAGACAACGGTAGGGTTTTCCTCTGGCTCAAGGGGACATCCCCAGTTGCCACTTGGGGTCACTTTCATCACATGCGACTAGTTGACTTTTGAAAGTGCCACGTCATCCACTATTTCCAAGTAGCGAGAACAATGTAAGGCTACATTTGATTCTGCTTTGAAAATGGATTTTGAAAAATTACAAATGCTTGAAAAGGTGCATATTATGTTTGGTAAAACTCATTTACAAAGTAACCTTAGGTTAAGTAGTGTTTGATAAAAAAAATAAAATTATAAAGAGCTTTGGCTATAATTTTTCTATTAAAAAACAAATCAAACCTTTCGATAGATCCAGTGAAGGGTTCAACCCACTGTTGAGCTAGATCTGGTGTGGGCAGTTGAGGTCACATGACCTCAATGGCCATCGCCTAGGGTCACTGGCAAGCCCAAGCTGCCACTAGTGTTGCACTACTTGTGGTGATCCCCGATGGTGTGTACCCTCAAGCGATGCTTGGGTTTGCTGGTGACCAACCACAACATGTCTTTAAGGAGGGAAAATGGGAAATACAAGAAAGCTAGTGAGGGCAAGATGGGAAGATAAAAAAAATCATTAAAATCTCTCAAGATAGCATTTTAAAAATGCTGAAAGCTTAAAGCAAGCGAGAACCTACCTCGTGCTTTCATCCTTTGAAGGCTAACTTTTAGCCCCAAAGCTCTTTAAGAATGGTTGCCAAACACCTCAAATTTTTCCTAAGAGGCTGGGCTCTCAAGGGTTTTTAAAATGATGAACCAAATATGCTTTAAATTTTTTTCGTATAACGACAAAACCTACCTTAACTAGGTAAATTCCGGGCCCCTAATATGCCCTAGGTATCTTCTAATTTCATGGACCAGGTAAGGCATGAACAAGAATCGAAGTAGGTGGCCTAATCATGAAATGGAATTGTTTTGCACATAAATATTTCCACACACATATTTTCGTTCCTTAACCATTGAACCATTGAACTGGCCAACTCCAAGGAATTGGAAGTTATTTTGATGAAACAGAACTAGCAAGGGTGCATGGACTTGAGACTAGTTATGAGTGGGTTTGGTTCATTTTTTCCAATGGGTTTTGTATAGGAAAATGTTGGAGTATTTGACAATCATTTTGAAGTAGTTTTAAATCAAATGCTGGCTTTGGGAATGCTAAAAGCCTAAAGCAATTAGGGACTAACATTTTGAAGTAGTATTTGCATAATGCTAGAATTAGAAGTAATTTTTTTTCTTCCAAACTTCCCTTACAAATTCTTTAATTTTTCAATTTTGCCTGCTCCTTATTACTGTACATCTCTTTGTGCAAGGGTGGCCGTTGAGGGCCAACAAGGCCAGATCTAGCTGGCAAAAGGCCGAGCGAGAGGCTAGTGAAGGGCCAATGATGATTGTGATGAAGTTGCGTGAGGTTGAGCAACCTCAATCGACAGTTGCTAGTGCTAAATCTGGCTCATCGGCAGCTTGAGCCCCTTGTCAACTCTAGTGAAGGGTTAGAGTTTTTTTTTTTAAATAAAAAATATAAAAAAATTGAGCCAAAACCCTTGCAAAACTTTTTTTTGCGAAACATCACTTGAACTCAAAATAGCTTTGCAAAGAGTTTTTACTGAACACAATTTGCATTTCTTAAAGGGTGTTGGCTTTCGACATTTGCATCACACCCAAAGCCTACTACCAAATTTAAACCAAACCCATCTTATGTAGGCTCAATTGGCATGTTAGAGCAACTCATGGCGGATGCAATCGGCAAAAGTAGGAAAGAGCTAAATAGTCCTCCCCAACAATAGTTGGGGCTTCCACTAAATCAATATGTACCTTGATTTATGATTTAAGCGCATCAAGAAAATCTCTTTCTCTCTCTCTCTCCCTTGTAGCAGAGTCTACCGCTGTGGAGAAGCCACTTTCATTGATTTGACCAAATTAAAGTGAATTTACAACTTAATGGATAATAAATGAGCTTCAAATGGATTGAAAGTTGGTTACCTAACAAACTAATCATTTGTTTTCATTTTTAAATTTTTGATTTTTGAATTTTTCATAATTGTTTATTTTATTGTCTTTTTTTCTTTTTCTTTCTTTCTTTTCTTTATTTTTTCTACAAAATTTGGCGAGAGTCACCGGATGACTCTCTCCAATCATAGGCAAAGGGCTAGCCGATCATGTCCCTTGCCCATACTACCGTTGGACAAGGGCCACAACCCTCACTCATTGCTAGCGAGGGCTTCACGACCCTCATCAAATTTGGCTGAGGGCTCGACCCTTGCTTGTGGCCCTTGCCAGACTTAGAATAAAGAAAATAAAATATTCAATTTTCTTTTTAAATTATAGATATTGTTCACTAAATTCGTATTGCACTGAAGTGTTTAAGCAATATACTTTTAAGAAAATCATAAGAAATATGTTTTTTAAAATTGAGTTAGATATGAAAGTGTTTTAATAATATAGGTCAAGTCAGGTATGAGTTGCTAGGTTTATATTGAATAGAACAAACCCTTGTTGATCTGACTCGATCAATCCAGTTAGTAGGTCTAATAGTGTCCAAGATCTTTGAGGATCCAACAAATCTCTACCAGATGTTGCAGCCTTCCAGCCCACGCCCATCGAATAATTAACGGTGGTATACAAGTCTGTAATTTTTGGAGTGGCCCCAAAACAATGCGCCGGTTTAATGACTAGAGCCTAGGCCTTGCGTGAGGAAAAGAAGCATGCTGATCACTTGAACAATCCCTTATCGTTTCTCGAGGAGTTGATATTGGCTTCGAAGTGTTTCACGACTAGGGACATTTCTTTTTTTTAGGGACATAAACAACAAATCGGATGCGAAGTGATATGCTTTCTTATCTCCGATTTGCCTCCACCACATGACTCCTACTACTCGAGAGAATCAACGCCCTTTCGAGCATCGATGATGGATAGAGCAGCAGAAGTAGTGAGTACAAAGCACCGAGGGGGATGGTTAAGGCCGCCCGAGGTGCGGCATTAGAATGGTACAAATCGGTTCTCTTTCTTTAAGTTTAAGGATTCCCACATCCTACTTCAACTCATCTCAACCTCCGATTAAGGTGGCGAAATCGAGGCGAAAGGCCATTCCGGAAGCACATGCCACTCCTAATGCGAATCCGGCGAGCCTCATTGGTGGGATCTCCGACCAACACGGCCATGACCGGGGGCCGGCTTCGCGAACTCTTGGAGATACGTTGGGGATCGAGAAGGGACACCTGATCATCGGAGCATGTTGAGTCGCGGATCGTGCTTCGAGATCCCCCATAAAAAGCACAGAAGAATTGAGGAATGCACCGAGGCAAGTGAACATGCGCACGTCCGTACGTGGAGGAGATCGAGGGCTTTTCCCTTGGAGTCAGGGAACGCCGACGGAGTCCGTGGATCTGGTCCAGCCTGGACCGTGTCCCGATGCCTATCTTCCTCCCCAACAAAATAGCTAGATCAACCATCAGTTTCATTTCTTTAAATGCATATATTATTATGGTATGGTAAGAAAGATATCTAGACTTTTGTCTTGACTTGTTGATTGTGTTTTTATTTAAATGTGATGGAATCATTGCCTCTGAAAGAAGTTGAAGAAAAATAGAGAGGAAACGATTGAAGATGTAGAGAGAGATTTTGTATATTGTATTGCCGTCAATGATCAATCTGTTGTACAGCCTTAGTAGATATAATACAAGGTGTAAGAATGAAAGGAAATTAATGATCATATGAATCAATCTAATCTAGATCTAATCTTAAATTGATCTGTACAAATCGTAATCTGATTGCAATCGGATCTCAATCCATCCTCTGTCAAAGCCGCGTATCTTTCAACAGCCTCACATGTCATCATATCCTAAGCTTTGCGAAAATCTTATATTTAGATGTCATTGAGATCGGTATGTCCAAGAATTTAGAGGAAGAGTTGTTCAAAAAGATCTAAACTTATTGTATAGTAGCTAACTCAATTCTAAACTTCTTTAATTTAATTGGTTTAGTCCTACAAACTTTTAATAATTTGTCAATATGGTTCTTTTAGTTTTTTTTTTTTGCTAGAAATCACTAACACATAAATTTTGGCCCATTTAAATCATAACATCTGTCATCTAGAATGACTTATTTTTTTTTATTTAGCTAATTTAATCTTAAATATTTTGACAATTTGCTAATGTGATTCTTTCCATCAATTTTGGCTAGATTTTGCCGACCCATCAATTTTTGGCCAACTTAAATCACATCATCTATCATGTAGAGTGATTTGCTTATACTGGTTCATAATAGCAGTTGTAAGAATTATTGTGGCGCACATGATATGATTTAATATGGTTTAATAATAATTGAAATGCTATAAAATAAATAAATATTGGTTATGAGAAGTTACGACTCTAATAAAATGAAGAGGTACGACTTTTATGAAAGTTGAAAATGCGCTTTGATGGAAGGCACCTATTGAAAGAATGTATAAATAGAGTTCGGTCCTCTCTCTGCCTACACAAACAACAATAACAAAAAAGAATTGATATTCTCTCATCCATCGATAGAATATATAAAAGAACAGTGGGTTAAGGGAGAGAAATCGGATTTCTTCATTTGATTCAAGTTCATCGGTTTTTCACAACGATTGTCATCAAGGGTGATGCTATGAACAAAGGTACGTTTTCATCTATTTGTGAAAATCATGAAAATCAAATATCACTGTTTTATTATGAATTTCCGCATTAAAGAATTATATGAAATGTCTAACAATTTGGTATCAGAGCGTGGTTTATGATCATGACTTTTCCGTTTATAGAAATATTATGATCCTGTTTGTACTGTTGTTATTATTAAAAATGTTTTCGGATGGTTCTGTTAATTAAAAAAAAATCTGAATGGAAAAGGATGAAAAATGGAGGAATTCGGAGTTTTGAGGCCAAGTGAGAAACTCGTCAATTCCGGGCAAAATCCGGTGACCCACCGCTTGATTTTGGACCCATACGGTCGCACTGCCATGAGGAACATTGGCCATGAGTTTTTCTGGTATATCAGTGTTCACCAGAGGCTAATCGGGCAGCGGAAGTCCGGTGGTTAAAGATTTACATTTTGGAAAATTTTCGTTTGATTTGAGGCCAATTTCTTGGTCATTTTCGCCGAAACTTGGACCCATGTGGTCGTGCTGGCATGCTCTTCAAAACCCATTATTTGTTTGTGTCTAGGGTGGGCTACTGGAGAAGAAATGGTGGCGAAATCGCGGCGGAAAACGGCGAAAATCGGCGGAAGTTGATTCTGGGCGTGAGGAAGAAGGTGCGTGGGCCTCACGCGCGCGCTGCAGTTGCAGGCACGTGGATCCATGCGCCACGCACTCTCACTCGTGCTCAATCACTGCGCACGTGGATCCCACGCTCGTGGTAGTTGCTAGGCGCGTGCGTTGCACGCACCTGCGTGTTGGACACGCGCATGCGGGGGCATGCACCCGCGGCAAATGCAGGCGTGTGTGCCTGACGTACTACGGGGCTGTTTTTTTATTTTATTTTATTTTATTTTCTGCCCTTACGCCAATTTATTATTTATCATTTGGCCCCTGGATTTTAAATTTATGTTTTTGCCCTTATGGAATTATGATTTTATGATTTTACGATTTTGCCCTTATGCTTGGATTATGTTTTTGTCCTTGTGTGCAATTTGGTAAATATTTGTATTTTACAATATTAAAAATTCATATTATGAATGGTTTGTTAGTCACCAAAGTGGCCGAACCTTAAAGTCTTTTGAATTTTGATATTGTAAATTGTTTAATTCAATTACCCATGATTAATTGATGCTATATATGAAATTGATATGTTTCATATCATTATTGGAGTTATGGGTATATTGAAGTTTATTTATTATAAGAACTTAGGGATTAACCCAAAAGTTAATTATTTTCTTATAATTCATGAACATGATAGTTGGTAATTAATATGACTTAAATTTGTTTGTATATCCAAAGATAGCAAATAAATTTTAATAAGATATATTTACAATTACCAAATAAAAGTTATTAGCATCATTATGGTTTATATATATTTGTATATCATAGGATTACCCAAAGGAGAACTATGATACGCATGTATAGTTTATTTTGAATATGATTATGTGATATTCTCAAGGCATTAATGTATGTGTATTTTCTTGCACATTTGCAGTATCTGTACCTGTTTCACTCCATTTGCATGCCTCATCCGTTCCTTTATTCAATGAGATGAATTTTCCTAATTGGAGTGAACAAGTCCAGTTTCATTTAGGTGTCCTGGATCTTGATTTAGCGCTTCAAGTTGAGAAACCAGCTGCTATTACTGATAAAAGTAGCAATGATGAAAAGTCTTTCCATAAAACTTGGGAAAGATCGAACAGACTGAGCTTAATGTTTATGCGAATGACAGTTGCAAACAATTTAGAGACTTCTCTTCTCAAGACTGATAATGCTAAGGAATTTATAAAATTTGTGAAAGAGTGTTCTCAAACTGTTGATAAGTTACTTGCTAGTACATTGATGAGCACACTGACCACCATGAAATATGATGGTTCACGTACCATGCATGAGCACATACTTGAGATGATGAATTTAACAGCAAAATTAAGGACTTTAGGAATGAACGTTGATGAGTATTTTTTAGTACAATTTATACTTAATTCCTTGCCTCATGAGCAATATGGGCCATTTCAAATGAATTACAACACTATAAATGATAAATGGAATGTGAATGAATTGGCCAGTATGCTAGTTTAAGAGGAAACAATGATAAAGAATCAAAAGGCTCATTCTGTTCATCTCTCAAGTCATCAAGAAGTTCAAAGGAATTTCAAGAGGAAAGGTGGAAGGAGCGAGAAGAAATGATTAGATGTCCTGAATGACTCTTCAAATGCTTCTCAGATGCATAAGAAGGAACACAATCTTATTAAGTGTCATTTTTGCAATAAAATTGGACACTTGAAGAAAGATTGTTTGAAATGTAAGGCTTGGTTCGAAAAGAAAGGTAAGCCTTGTGCTTTACTATGTTTTGAATTAAACTTTACTGAAGTTCCTTATAATACTTGGTGGATTGATTCTAGTGCCACCACTCATGTGTCAAATACGATGCAGAGATTTCTTACGATCCATCCAAACTATAGAACCAAATGAAAGTTATGTAATTACGGGGAACAAAAACAAAGCTCCAGTTGAAGGCACCGACACTTACTGTCTAAATTTAAATACTGGGCATTATTTGGATTTGTTTCAAACCCTTTATGTACCTACATTTTCTCGCAATTTAGTTTTTTTGTCAAGACTTGATGTGGCGAGATTTTTATTGTAAGTTTGGTTCTGAATCTTTCAGTTTATTTAAGAGTGATACTATTATTGGAACTGGAACTTTATATGATGGTCTCTACAAATTTAAACTTGATAATACTTTTGTTGAGACATTAATGACCTTACATCATAATGTTGGTACCAAACGAAGTTTCGTAAATGAGAATTATGTTTACTTGTGGCATAAGCGTTTGGGTCATATATCTAAGGATAGAATGCAAAGATTAGTTGAGAATGAAATTTTTCCAAATTTGGATTTTACTGACCTTGGAGTGTGTATTAATTGTATTAAAGGTAAACAAACAAAACATACTAAGAAAGGTGCCGCAAAAAACACGGAGCTTCTTGAAATTATACATACGGACATATGTGATCATTTTGATATTCCATCCTTTGGCAAGAAAAGCTATTTCATCACATTTATTGATGATTTCTCATATTATGGTTACATTTATCTATTGCATGATAAGTCTCAATCAGTGAATGTACTTGAAGTGTATATTAAAGAGGTTGAGAAGCAATTAAATAGAAAGGTGAAAATAGCAAGATCGGATAGATGCGGTGAATATTATGGAAAGTATGATGAATCGAGATAATGTCCAGGTCCATTTCCTAAATTCCTTGAAAGAGATGGCATTTGTGCTCAATATACAATGCCAGGTACACCACAACAAAATGGTGTAGTAGAAATGTGTAATCGTACTTTAATGGAAATTATTAGAAGTATGATGAGTCATTCATCTTTACTCTTATCTTTGTGGATGTATGCTTTAAAGACTTCTATGTATTTATTAAATAGGGTTCCTAGTAAGGCAATTCCAAAGACTCCCTTTGAACGGTGGGCGGGAAGGAAACCTAGTTTACAACATCTGCATGTTTGGGGTTGTCAAGTAGAAG
The DNA here is from genome assembly GCF_016545825.1 of Eucalyptus grandis. Classification (NCBI taxonomy): domain Eukaryota; kingdom Viridiplantae; phylum Streptophyta; class Magnoliopsida; order Myrtales; family Myrtaceae; genus Eucalyptus; species Eucalyptus grandis. The sequence continues at coordinate 25,003,786 of NC_052614.1, read as the reverse complement.
TAAGAATTTACAATCCACATGAAAGGAAATTGGATTTAAAAATGACCGGTGGTTATTTCATTGGTTATGCAGAGAAATCCAAATGGTATAAATTTTATTGTCCTAATCATAGTACAAGAATTGTTGAATTTGGAAATACTAGGTTCATTGAGAATGGTGACATTAGTGGGAGTGAAAGAGTGCGTGATACTTGCATTCAAGAAGTAAGGATATAAGTTCCTATACCAAAAGCTTCTAAAATTGTTGTTCATGATATTATAGTACAACTTAACAATAATCGAAAACAACAAATTAATGAATAAACACTCCATAATTGAGATGTCAACAATGAACCTCCAATAGTTGAGTCACAAGAAATAACATTAAGAAGATCTAAAAGAGAAAGGAAGTCGGCTATTTCTAATGACTATATGGTTTATCTACAAGAGTCAGAAATTGACTTAGGAATTGAAAATGATCTAGATTCATTTTCCCAAGTTATGGAATATGAAAATTCTAATGAATGGTTTAATGCCATGGAAGAAGAGTTAAAATCCATGCATCAAAATTAAGTTTGGGATATAGTTGAATTGCCTAAAGGATGTAAAAAGGTCAGGTGTAAATGGGTCTTTAAGACCAAGCATGACTCAAAAGGCAATATTGAATGACATAAAGCCAGACTTGTTGTAAAGGGTTTTACTTAGAAAGAAGGCATTGACTATAAAGAGACATTTTCACCAGTCTCTAAGAAGGACTCACTTAGAATTATTATGGTTTTGGTGGCTCATTATGACTTGGAGTTCCACCAAATAGATGTTAAAACCGCATTTCTTAATGGGAATTTAGAAGAAGAGGTTTATATGGACCAACTCGAAGGCTTTTCAGTTAAAGGAAATGAACATATAGTATGTAAATTAAAGAAGTCAATATATGGACTTAAACAAGCTTCCCAACAATGGTATCTTAAGTTTAACGATACCATAACTTCATTTGGATTTAAGGAAAACAGCGTTGATCGGTGTATATATATGAAGATTAGTGGGAGCAAGTTTATTTTTCTAGTTTTGTATGTTGATAATATTTTGTTCGCTGCTAATGATCTTGGTTTGTTACATGAAATTAATAAATTTCTCTCTAAATTTTTTGAAATAAAGGATATGGGAGAGGCAACGTATGTGATAGGAAGCCTACATTGAGAAAAATTTAGAGAGATTTAATATGAGTAAATGTTCAGCGGGAATAGTTCTAATTCTGAAGGTGATAAATTTAGCCTTATGCAATGTTCGAAGAGTGAATTGGAACGAAAACAAATGAAAAATATTCCTTATGCATCTGTTGTGGGGAGCTTAATATATACACAAACTTGCACTAGAGCAGACATCAGTTTTGCTGTCGAAATACTGGGTAGGTATCAAAGTAATCTTGGAATAAATCATTGGAAAGTTGCAAAAAAAGTTCTCAGATACTTGCAAGGAACAAAGAATCATATGCTCACTTATAAAAGATTCGATCATCTCAAGGTGATTGCATATTCAGATTCAGACTTAGCTGGATGTGTCGATACAAAAAAATTAACGTTTGGTTACTTGTTTCTTCTGGCTGGAGGGGTAATTTCATGGAAGAGTGCGAAGTAGTCAGTTATTGCTATATCTACCATGAAAGTTGAATTTGTGGCATGCTTTGAAGCCACTATTCATGGATTATGGCTACAAAATTTTATTTCAGGGCTTGTAATTGTCAATAGTATTGCAAAGCTGTTGAAAATTTATTGTGATAACTCTGCAACAGTTTTCTTCTCTAAGAATGACAGGTATTCTAAAGATGCTAAACATATGGAGATCAAATACTTGTCTGTTAAAGAAGAAGTTCAGAAACGAAGAGTGTCAATTGAGCACATTAGCACAAATCTTATGATAATAGATCCGTTAACAAAAAGACTGCCGCCCAAAACATTTAATGAGCATGTTGAAAAGATATGCATTATTGGACGTCATTAATGTTTGTATTATGATTGTATTAAGTTTATGTATTTGACACTTTGAGCTCATTTACGTGTTTATGATATTTCCTGTTTTCTATTTAGTATATATTATGAAAAATAGATGAATGTTAAACAGGATAGTTTCTAAATGTTGGAGAAATCTTCCTGGAATATTTTGAAGCTGATAAAACGTTTCCATCAGTCTAGTCTGAAGATTTGTAGGCTCTACTATTCAAAGTCTGAAGACCTCCGGACTGCCAGACTCAAGACTCAAAGTCTATTATCATTGATAGTTTCTAGACCGTCAAAGAAGGGTTATCCAGAACTGGGTGTTTCATTAAGGATTTGACCTTATCGACTGGAGAAAATCTCTTGGCTAGATATGTCATAACGGAATCCTTTATTTGATCATGATTGATTCAGAGATTAAGGATTCGATGATTGGCGAAGTATACTTGGAAGGTTCTACTTATGGAAATCGAGATCCTGATTGTATGTGCGAGTAGGATTGATGGGCTATCGACATGTTCCTTTAGTAGCTCGAATGATCTTCCTAATTGATTCCATCCAACGGGTAGATTGGAAGAATTCCTTTTGTAAGTGCCAACGGATATGATAGCATAAAGGAGTATAAAAGGAAGACGTTTCAGTTATTCGAGTGTGTGCACGATAGAAGAATTCCAAAGTTTGAAGCTCCTTGTTCTTAGTCAAATCATTTGTTGAGCGAAATCTTGTACACAAAAGAGAGTTTATTTCTTTGAGAGACCTTGAGAAAGTGTTGTAGAGTTTTCTACACTGCGAAATCAAGGAAGATACTTGCTGTAACATCTCTTTTGTTAATAGTGAAATCCAGTCGATGGGCTATCAGTGCGGAAGAGTGGACGTAGGCTTGGAATAAGCCGAACCACTATAAACCTTGTGTTCAACTTTGTCTTTCCTACTCTCTGCTTTACTTTGATAATAATTCGTTTTGTTATCCAAAGAAGAACTTCCTTTTTATTGTCTACTTAGTATTGCTCATTTATCTCGAGAAATTATTTATACACCTATTCACCCCACTCTAGGTGCTTATACTAGCTATCTCAATTGGTATCAGAGCTTGTGTACTCACTTTGTTAGAAGTGTTTTACTTCAGAGTTAAAGATCCATGGCTAGTATGTTAGCTCCACGGCTAGTAGAAGGGCAAAGCAATACCAGACCGCCTTACTTTGATGGAAAAGATTACAACATATGGAAAAACAAAATGAAGGCATTCCTAAGATCAAAGGATTCTTTGGAATGGGACGTTGTAGACAAATGAATCATTCCTAAAGCTGCACCTATCTCAGAGAGAGGAAAAGATACTGTTGAGTCTAGTGAAATAACTTAGGAAGAGATAATCAAGAGACAAGCTCTTGATGCAAAATCAATTTATTTTTTATATTGTGCATTGTCACCTACTGAATATAACATAATATCTTCTTGTTCTACAGCTAAAGAAGTCTGGGATAGATTACATATCACTTATGAAGGAATTGATCGAGTGAAAGAAACCAGAATCAACATTTTGCTTGATCAAAATGAAGCATTCAAAATGAAATTTAGAGAATCTATCACTGACATGTTTAGTCATTTTACAGAGATCGTGAATGGCCTTGAAAATCAAGGGCAGCCAATTTCTGATCCCATGAAAGTAAACAAGCTTCTGCGTGGACCCTCTAAGGATTGAAATCACATAAAGACCTCAATAAGGGAGACACAAAGAATTATGCCACTTTCGGTCGATGAATTGATTGAGACTCTGCAGTCATATGAAGTAGAGCGAATCAACGAAGATGAAGATCTTAAAGGTAAGAAATCCATTGCATTAAAATATAATGATGATTCGATGTCACGATTCTCAAGGAAGACGATATGGATGACGAAAAGCTTGCTCTCATGATAAGAAGATTAAGAAAAGGCGAAAGAAAAGGAAGAAGATTCAATCCAAAGAAACAGAGTTTTCAAAAGCAACAGACTAAGTCTGTTGAGGATGATGAATCAAACAAAGATGTAGTCTGCTTTGAATGTAAGAAAAAAGGGACACATTAGACCCAACTGTCCTCTTCTGAGGAAGAAGAAAGGAAAAGCTAAAAAGTATCGAAATGCTCTTAAAGGAGAAACCTGGAGTGATACAAAGTGTGAAGAAAGTGATGATGATTATGCCAATATATGTTTGATGGCATAATCGGATTCAAAATCAAACTCCGAGACAGATTCAGATTTAGACAGTGAATTTGATGTGAGTAACTTTAAAATCCCTATTAAAGTTTCTAAATACATTGATGAGTTGTGTTTTAATCTTAAGACTTTTCTTTAAAGGATTTCCGAACTAAAAAAGGAAAATTCTGCACTAAAACAATAAGAAAATGTTTTGAAAGAAAAGGTCAAAGTTTTAGACAAAAATGTTTCTACCTTGAAAGAAAATGAAGGCAATCTTTCAAAAGAAAATACATTCTTGAAAAATGATATCTCAAATATTTCTAAAAGATTTTCTATAGAATCTGAGAAACTGGAAAAAATTCTTTTTGTTCAAAGACCTTATTTCAATAAATTTGGTTTGAGAATGTCTGCGGAAACCATTCCTTTAATTGATTTTCCTAAAGTAAATGAAAGAATTAAGCAAAGACCCACAAGAGATGCTTACAAAAATCATTTTAAAAGATCTTTGTAAAACCAAGAGGTTGCAATGCTCTCGATGTTCAAAGTGCAATAGTGCAGATCATTTTGAAAAAGAATGTCCTATGGTTTGGAAACTTGTTAAGAAAGTATGGGCAAAAACCGTATTTCATACTGACAACAATGGACCCAAGAAAATATGGGTACCAAAGAAAGTTTGAGTTTCTTTTTTAAATGCAGGTCACTATCAAGAAAAATGTAAAATGGTATCTGGATAGTGGATGCTCAAGACATATGATAGGAGATTCAAATTGTTTCGTAAAGCTCGTTTAAGTAAATGGTGGAAAAGTCTCATTTGGAGGAAACAACAAAAGAAGAATTGTGGGATTTGGAACTGTAAAAATTGGAAACCTCACAATAAGCAATGTTTCCTTAGTGGAAGGACTCAACTACAATCAATCGCATCGGTATCCATCATTTGTGTGATACCGGTTTCAAAATCAACTTTCAAGAGGGAATATGTTCAGAAACTAGTAAAGATTCTACTCAGTCATTCATGGGTCGAAGACATGGAAATATCTATCTCTTGGATGTGAAACTAGATGAATCGCAATGTCTAATTTCAATTCAAGACGAAGCAAACTTATGGTACAGAAAGCTTGGACACATCAATATGAAGCAGATAGCCAAAATTTCAGCAAAAAAGCTTGTTCGTGGTTTACCCAAATTCATCATACCAAAAGTCTAATCTATGTACACCATGCATATTGGGAAAGTAAGTAAGAAATTCCTTTAAACCAATAAATCAAGTTTCCACTAATCGTGTATTGCAGCTTCTACATATGGATCTCTTTGGACCAACCAGAACTCAAAGCATTAGAGGTAAGAAATATTGCCTAGTAATTGTGGATGACTACTCACGATTTACTTGGGTATATTTCCTGGCAAGTAAGTCTGAAACCTTCTCTCACTTTGAAAATTTTGCTAAAAATGTTCAAAATGAAAAAGGGTATGTTATTTCAAGCATAAGAACATATCATGGAGGTGAATTTGAAAATTAAGATTCTACAAGATTTTGTGATGAATCTGGTTTTCAGCATGTGTTTTCCTCTCCATATACTCCAGAGCAAAACGGAGTTGTGGAAAGAAAGAATAGGTCACTTCAAGAAATGGCTAGAACACTTTTAATTGAAAGTAACATCTCTTCACATTTTTGGGCTGAAGCAGTTTCTACAATATGTTATATTATTAATAGAGTTTTTCTAAGACCAATTATGGAAAAAAACCCCCTATGAGTTATTCAAAGAAAAGAAGCCTATTGTTTCATATTTTCATGTGTTTGGATGTAAATTCTTTATATTGAAAAATGCAAATGATCGAGTTGGCAAGTTTGAAGAAAAATCAGACGAAAGCATCTTCCTTGGATATTCTACCTCAAGCAAAGCCTACAGAGTCTACAACAAGAAGACTCAATTTATGGAGGAATTAATGAATGTCAAATTCCAAGATTCTATGCAAAACGAATCTATTCAGACTCATCATGAAGAATCTGAACCTGCTCCAAATTCTACAAAATCTAAATCTTAGGAAGCAGCTCAGACTTCGAAAAACCAGCAACAAATGATTGTTGAAGATTCAAATGAAGAAAGTGTTCATCAATCTGACAAATCAACCAGTAACTGGAAGCATAAGTCCAGTCATCACAAAGATCTCATTATTGGCGACATTAATGAAGAAATTCGCACAAGATCCAAAATGTGCGAATAGTCTAGTGCTGTGGCTCTTATTTCTGAAATAGAACCCAAAAGCATAGAATAAGCTTTATCTGATGAAAGCTGGATTGAAGCTATGCAAGAAGAACTCAGGCAATTCAACATTAATGATGTTTGGGAGTTGACTCCTAAACCGGAAGGTAAATTTATTATTGGAGCTAAATGGGTTTTCAGGAACAAGATGAACGAGAAAGGAAAGGTCGTAAGAAACAAAGCAAGACTCGTGGCCAAGGGATATACACAAGAAGAAGGGATAGACTATGACGAGATTACACACCAATAGCAATGTTAGAAGCAATTCGTTTACTACTTGCTTTTGCTTGTTATAAGAATTTTAGGTTATTCCAAATTGACGTCAAAAGTGCTTTCCTGAATGGATTCATCCATGAGGAAGTCTATGTGGAACAACCACCTGGGTTTGAAGACCCAAGGAAACCAGACTCAGTATTCAGACTGAAAAATGCCTTATATGGTTTAAAGTAAGCACCTCGAGCTTGGTAGAACAGGCTGAGTAAGTTTTTAATTAATAATGGCTTTGTTAAAGGTAAAGTAGACACTACTCTGTTTATCAAAAGAGAAAATAAAAGTTTTCTGTTTGTTCAAATATATGTTGATGATATTATTTTTGGATCCTCTAATGAAAGTCTGTGCAAGAAATTCTTTAAGTCTATGCAGAATGAATTTGAAATGAGCATGATGGGTGAACTAACATTCTTTCTTGGATTTCAAGTGAAACAATTGAAGGAAGGAACCTTTATTCATCAAGAAAAATGTGCTAATGATCTTGTCAAAAAGTTTGGATTGGAAAATTGCAAAAAGATTGATAAACCAATGTCAAGCTCTTTGAAGATAGACAAAGATGAAGGAGGAAAGAAAGTTGACCAGAAGCTATACAGGAGTATCATTGGTTCATTTCTTTATCTTACTGCTTCTAGACCTGACATTTTGTTTAGTGTTTTCATTTGTGCTAGATTTCAAGCAGACCCAAAAGAATCTCATCTAAGTGCTGCAAAGCGTATTATCAAATACATTACATCAACTTCGAGCATTGGTCTTTGGTATCCTAAAAAGGGAGACTTTACTCTTCTCGGATATTCAGACGCAGACCTAGCCGGATGTAGAATTGATAGAAAGAGCACCTCGGGTACCTGTCAACTACTTGGAAGCAGGATAGTGTCTTGGTTTTCAAGGAAGCAAAGTACAGTATCTCTCTCTACAGAAGAAGCATAATATGTAGCTCTTGAGAGTTGTTGTTCAACAAATTATGTGGATAAAACAACATCTAAGAGACTTTGGAATTGAAGATTCATGCACGGAGATTAATTGTGATAACACCAGCGCAATCAATCTCACCAAGAATCCAATTCTTCACTCAAGAGCAAAGCATATAGAGATTCGACATCACTTCATTAGAGATCATGTTCAAAATGGAGAAGTTTCGATTCAGTTTGTTGACTCAAAGAATCAACTGGCAGATATATTTATAAAGCCTTTGGAGAAAAATCAATTTGAAATCATCCGTTCAAGACTCAACATCTTGAAGTTTGAAGAAGTTAAAGTCTAGAGACTCCTAGACTCAGACGATCAAGGTTTTCTTTCGCAAGTTATTTTACTTTCTTATGTCTCGATTCTCATCTTGAAAAAGGTACGATCATCAACCGTGTTTGATTATTGCTATCTTTAATTGACGTGATTATTGCAACGTTTCCTTTTCAAAAATGAAGTTATTTTTTAAATGAAAATTATCTAATTTTTCGAAAAAGGGCAGTTATTTTTTTAAAAGGCATCTTTTTACTTTCTTTTATGACGTTCCGTATGCCTCTCTTCGACTGTTATATATACTGTCGATTTCTCTTCGTTTCACTCACAAAGACTCTAAGAGAGTACCGATCTTCCATTTCTGTCTTATTCTCTTGTTTAATCTTCGAAAAGTTGTCATCTTTCTTGGGAAAACAAGCTTGGAATCTCTCAAAGACTGTGAAAAATGTCTTCTCAAAGAAAGTCTTCGAGGATCGCAAGCAGGGGACCACAGCAAATGCGTGAGGGGCCTACGCACTTCGATCTCACCGAGGAAGAAGAGTTTCCTAGTCAGCAACAGAGCCCACAACATTCTCAATAGCGTCCATCTTCTCCATCTAGACAACAGGAGGTTGCTTGACAAGAAAATGAAGAAATAATTGAAGATGCAAAACCTGTAAGAGTCTATAAGCCTTCTTTTACCTACAAGCTTTATCGTGCTTTAAAAAGGGGTGGAACTCCTTTGAACTACATTGACGAATTTCTGAAAGACAAAGGGTACAAAAATGAAACATTCTTTTTACGCACAATGGAGCGTTTGGGAATTGCCCCTGCTGGATTAGTAGAAGAGGCATTCGCAAATATCCCAATCGATCCTCGTGTTGGAGGGCTGAATCAGATAAATGAGAATAATGATGACAAGTTGTACAGTCTGTTTCAACCGAGAATGGGTGTTGCGGCAAAAATTCGGGGAAAAAGGACAGACTTGTTTCGATCGGAGGAACAAAAACATCTATACTCTAAGTTGTTGAAGCGTGGGGTGATAAACCCTAGAAGTGTGGACTTTGATTTCCTTGATGCTGTGAATGTTAAATTGAGGGAAAAATTCAGTCTTCTTCAACTTGAACAGTTACGTTTCGACTCTACGGTTTAAGCCTATGCTGAACTCACTGCTTATTTCTATTCAAATCTTAGTTTCTTGGATGCGAATAGATTCTCTTTTAGTGTCCTTAGATCAGGACTATGTGGTGGATGTAGATATGTTGGCTGATGTGATTGGGGTTGAGAGAGGGAGATATCAACCCATAAATGTCTCTATTGCCTGTTCTATGTTGGAACTTGTTAAGGATAGAAGTACAGAGGGAAGTGTTTCCTACTCAAGGATGAGTGCATTCAACATTTTGCTTCACAAGATTGTGATTAATTGCCTCAGACCAAAGTCTACTTCAAAGACTGATGTTTCAAACTCAGAGGCAAAGCTGATGTATGCCATCAATGCAGGGAAAAAGTTCTCTCTTCCACATACTATTATGTTCCACATGTACAGGGCAGTGATGAAGGACAAGGGTCAACTTCCTTATCCAGCTCTTGTGACAAAGTTATTCAGATATTTGAATGTTTAGCCTCCATGAATTCTCTGTGTTCGATCGTGTGATCAAATGGTGGTGGGACTGAAAATGGTCTCTAAAATGTGTATGAAGGAACTCAACAAGGCGTTGGAGAAATTCAAGGAGAAAACCCCTGTTAAGTCTCATCAAGTCTCTTCGGCTGCAAAGAGAAAAGGAAAGGAGCCCATGGTTGCTTCATCCAAGAAAAGAAGAGCTCTCATCGTTGAGGATGAAGATGATGACGAAGACATCACCATTTCTGCTATGGCATTGAAGAACTTGAGTCGTTCTATTCCAGAATCAATAGAGAGACAAGATAAGGACACAAATGAGACAGAACAGAGGACTGGAGAAAGAGAAAATTTGGAAGCAAAGGAGAAAGAAGCAGAGGAAAGACAAACAGAGGAGAGAGAAGCAGAAGAAAGAGATGAAGAGGAGGAAAGAATTGAAGAAGAAGAGGAGAGAGGAGATCAAGCGGAAACAGAGCATGAGGAACACTCTTCTCCACCTAAAGGCATGGAAACAGGGGGAGACCATGAGAAAAATGGAATGTCCTCATATCCTGCTACCAGTGAGGGAATCAGTCGCTCTCTAGCAGATCCAGAGGACATCTATGCCTCTCAATTTCCTGAAGAGGGACATGATGTTTCATCGCCCAATTTGCGTGACTATGCTGATCTGCCATCGTCTGCCTTTACTCCATTTGATCAAGCAGAAGCCAGTACACAGACTGATAATTCAACAGACTTTCCCAGAATTCTTGATGTTCTCTTGGAAATGCAGGGTCAAATATATGCTCTGGGATGCGAAGTTCAAAATTCGCAGAATGCAGGTCAAGCTTCTTCAGTTTCTTTGAATGATCAGATCCAAGCCCTTTCTCTTCAGATTCAAGCAAATGCTAAGGGTGAAGATGTGGCTCAACTGAAGGAAGACTTGAAAAAGCTGGAAAGCATTGTCCAGTCAATGGGAGATTTCCAACTTGTTCGTGTTCCCAAGCATTCTTGAATCAATTCTCTTTCCATCTCAACCTTTTTATGATGACAAAAAGGGGGAGAGATGCAAGATTTGAAAATTTAAAATTATTTAACTTTGGTTTGTGTTGATGTTTAACTTGACTTGTGTGTCTGGATGTGGATTGAATTTGGGATTTGGATTTGACTGCTTATATTGACTGCTTATATTAAGTACCATTGATATCTTATGAATGTCTTTACTCGCATGAAAGACTAACCTATTTACTATAGTTGCAGATTCTAGTGTTATTGTTAAGCCATTTATCTTTATAAGATATCAATATTTGCTTGAGTAATATTTTGCAGGTCAAAGTTATTCAAATCTGCAGGAAAGTTTTGTGACCATAAAAAATTGGGAGATTGTTGGAGAAATCTTTTGAGAATATTTTGAAGCTGACAAAACGTTTCCATCAGTCTAGTTTGAAGATTTACAGACTCTACTATTCAAAGTCTGAAGACCTCCGGACTGCCAGACTCAAGACTCAAAGTCTATTCTCATTGACAATTTCTAGACCGTCGAAGAAGGGTTATCCAGAACTGGGTGTTTCATTAAGGATTTGACCTTATCGACTTGAGAAGATCTCTTGGCTGGATATGTCATAACAGAATCCTTTATTTGATCATGATTGATTCAGAGATTAAGGATCCGATGATTGGCGAAGTATACTTGGAAGGTTCTAGTTATAGAAACTAAGATCCTAATTGTATGGGCGAGCAGGATTGATGGGCTATCGACACGTTCCTTTAATAGCTTGAATGATCTTCCTAATTGATTCCGTCCAACGGGTAGATTGGAGGAATTCCTTTGGTAAGTGCCAACGGATATGATGGCATAAAGGAGTATAAAAGGAAGACGTTCCAGTTGTTCGAGTGTGTGCACGATAGAAGAATTCCAAAGTCTGAAGCTCCTTGTTCTTAGTCAAATCATTTGTTGAGCGAAATCTTGTACACAAAAGAGAGTTTATTTCTTTGAGAGACCTTGAGGAAGTGTGGTAGAGTTTTCTACACTGTGGAATCAAGAAAGAGACTTGCTGTAACATCTCTTTTGTTAATAGTGAAATCCAGCCGGTGGGCTATCAGTGCGGAAGAGTGGACATAGGCTTGGAATAAGCCGAACCACTATAAACCTTGTGTTCAACTTTCTCTTCCCTACTCTCTGCTTTACTTTGATCATAATTCGTTTTGTTATCCAAAGAAGAACTTCTTTTTTATTGTCTACTTAGTATTGCTCCTTTATCTCGAGAAATTATTTATACACCTATTTACCCCCCTCTAGGTGCTTATACTAGCTATCTCACTAAAGAGACATTATAGTTGGATTATTACTGTGCTTCTCATTTATGGATCATGTTAAGTAAAGTGCTATAGTTGTAGTGAATAGAAGGGACTATGTCGATTAATGACATACAACCGCTATGACTCGCATTAGTTTTCTTTACTTAATTGTGATTATTATGTGTTTACCAATTTAATGAAAATTTTATAGCATAATGTTGTTGTGTACATTATAGTCTTTATTAAACCATGAAAGGAAAATCATATGAGCCAAGTGGGAGAGTGTAAGAATTATTGTGGCCCACATGATATGATTTAATATGGTTTAATAATAATTGAAATGCTATAAAGTAAATAAATATTGGTTATGAGAAGTTACGACTCTAATAAAACGAAGAGGTATGACTTTTATGAAAGTTAAAAAGGCACTTTGATGGAAGGCACCTATTGAAAGAACGTATAAATAGAGTCCGGTCCTCTCTCCGCCTACACGAACAACAATAACAGAAAAAAAGTGATATTCTCTCCTCCATCGATAGAATATATAAAAGAATAGTGGGTTAAGGGAGAGGAATCGGATTTCTTCATTTGATTCAAGTTCATCGGTTTTTCACAACGATTATCATCAAGGGTGATGCTATGGACAAATGTATGTTTTCATCTATTTGTGAAAATCATGAAGATCAAAGATCAGTGTTTTATTATGAATTTCCACATTAAAGAATTATATAAAATGTCTAACAGCAGTCTCTCCATTACAATGTAATAGGAAATCACACAAGAGGGAGGCCTTCGCAGTGGTCGCAAGAAAATTATTTTCATCGGACTTCGAGTGATCCATGATCGATACTTTCTAAGAAAAAATGAGACAACTGTGGTATTATTGCATGGTCGCGCACTCCATATTAAACTATTCAAGCATGTTGAATAGATGCTTTCTTATTAGATAACTGAAAAAAAGAAAAAGAAAAAGATGGGGACGTTGATTAAATTCATTCAATGGAGATTGACTCTCTGACGCTGCTCTTAATGCATCCCAGATAACATTTAAAATTATCGCTCTTTTTCAAAAGTGTTTTAATTCATTTTTTAGGATAAAAACAGAGCCAGGTATGCAAAGATTGAAGATGTATTGGATCTACCGTACATGCGTTCCACGTTAGAAAGATTTATACATACGAGTCATGTTAACAAGCACCTCCGAAGGTACCTATCAACAAAATCCTATACCGTAAACATGCATGTATATATAAGAGGTTAAGAAGCTCTCAATAGGAATCATTCAAGGTCATCTCTGTTGATACCTAAATTTTGGCAACCTATTTAGGATGCGAATGATAATGTTTCTTGGCTGGGGAAGAGTTTTTTCTTTCATAAATAGTTCTTTTTTATTTCTATTCCGGGGAACAATTTCTGAGTAAAACAGCTCGTTTGGTAACTACACAAAATTTCTACTCTTGGAATAGAAAAAGAATATAAATGCATTTGGTAATGCAACGGTTTCTTTTTTGTATTTATTTATTTTTTATTCTTACTCACAGATCGCCGACCACCAATTGTCGTCGGCCATTGGCTGCCGCCGTCGCCGTCGGCCGCACCACCCATCGGTTGCGGTAGGGGCGGCCGATGGTTGGTGCGGCGACAGTTGGCGGCGACCGGCGATGGCGGCTGGCGATCGGAGGCGATGGCAGTGGCCTCGCGACTGGCGATCGATAGCAGCGACCGGCGACCGGTGGCGGCGGCGGCGATGGCTGGCCGGTGGCGATGGCTGGGTGATTGAAGGTGGTCGCGGCAAAAGAGAAATACAAGAAAAAAAAAAAAAGAAAATTAGTTTATTTCTAGAAATTGTTCCCCGAAACAAGAAGTAACTTTTTTACTTCTCGTTTCTGCTCCGAATCTATTCCCGGGCTAACTTTCTATTCCCGGGAATAGAAAAACAACTTGGCATTACCAAATGAGTTTCTGTTCTTTTTTTGTTCGGGGAACAAAAGAGCAGAAATTGGGAGAAACAGAGACGTTACCATACACTGCCTTAGTTATTTATCGCATTAAAAATATTAAGGATTAATTTTTAACCCCTAAACAAAAATATTATAATTAAATTGCATAACATATAATTTTAGGAGCATTTATCATCATTGCATTGGATCGGCGACGAATAGACTCAAGTGAATGGTCTCGAACTTAATGGAGCCCACAAAAGCTCAAGCACAAAATTCAATCAAGCCCATCAAGTCCGCATAGCTGAAAATTGGTGATCTAAATTGGAAATCAGAGAGCAAAAATCCAAGCGTCGGACCAATATCTTTGCTGATGGAAGAGAAGAATTAAAATCTTGAAAAATTGAGCATATATGCTATTCATATGTAACCATGGCATTATATGTGCAAGTATGGGGAAATAAAAGAAGGAAAAAAGGGGACTCAGCTGAGCTGGTAAATACAATCGTGCGGACAAAGCAAGTGGAAAAGGAGGAAATAAGTTTTTGACATTATTCACAAATGAGATTTCCTTCCTCGAACAATTCATCCACCACTTGGGAAAGAGTTCTTTTGCTGATATCAATGCATACGATAGAATAAAATATTCGCATGGAATCAGTCAACCAGGGAAAGATTGAGGACAAGAATATATAAGACGATTGCATAGCTAAAAAGGGGAGCCACATGATTCCATACACGGCCACAATTGACAAGAGAGAGACGACAAGAGAGGGGGTTTTTTTTTTTTGTTTTGGGGCTGTTTCTTCGGTTTTCTAGGTCAAGAACTAAAAAAAAGAAGGAAATTCGTTCTTTGGGGAAGGAGAAAAGTGAGCAGAAGCTTTTTCCCTTTTGCTGAAGACAAAGAGAGACAGGAGGAGAAAATATTGGGTACCTTAAAAGTGCCATGCAATTTTTACTTTGAACCATTTAGAGAGTGACATGTGTCTCGTGTCAGTCCACGTCGACCCACTTCTCCACTTCCACTTCAAACGAACGCTCGCGGGAGGACCTAGCCATGGCCCACCTCTCTGCACACGCTCTGCTCTGACGCTCTCTCTCCTCTACAGATCGTCTCTCTCCTCTCTATCTTTCTCCTCTTCTCCATTCTGCCTCTCTCCTCGTTCTCCTCTCTCTCCTCTCTATCTCTCTCCCCTTCGCCTCCGCTAGTTGCTTCCATCACCCTTACCTTGATGCCGACACTGCCCACGCTCCTTCGCCTCCCTTTTGTGATGTCTGCTCTACTCTCTCTCTCTCTCTCTCTCTCTCTCTCTCTCTCTCCGCCCTCCGCGAAGTTGTGTCTCTTTTCCAGCAAAATGTGACGCCAACGGCCCTTCACCTTTGCCTTCGCCATTTGCCTCAGTCACCCTCCACTTCGACGCTGACGCCCCTCCACCAGTTGCCTCCGTTGGCGTCAGATTCCGTCGCCCTCGACTTCGATGCTGACGCCTGCGCCTGCGCCTCCACCTACGTGCTTGACGCTGACACCAATGCCGACGCCCCTTCACCTCCCTCTTCGAGACCTTCGCTCCACTCTCTCCCTCTTTCCTCTGCGGAGTGCCCTTACTGGCCAACCCCGATGCCGACGAACCCCTACTCGCATTTTGGCCTCCCTCTCCGCGAGCACAGCTTGCTCTCTCTCTCTCTCTCTCTCTCTCTCTCTCCTCTGTGAAGCTTCCCCCTGCTCCTAAACGCGGACGCCATTGACGTCGTCGCCTCCTGTCGTCCCCTTCCTAAGCCCCATCGATAGGCACCCCATTGGCGACTCCTATACATCCGAAGGTTCGTTTTTTTTTTTTTTTTTTTTTTTTGGATTCTACTAAATAGAATTCGGTGCGATGTTTATGTTTAAGTTTATATATACATCTGCATTAGGTATTGCTTTATCTTACTTGTTGTCGATTTGTCGTGTCATTCAGATAGTTAGTGAAGATAGGAAGAAAGTGAAACGACAGTATCTTTTGAAATTGTTTGCATATAGTTCTCCTAAGAGATTAGAGGCTTCTGAGCCTAAATTGGTCACTCCTTGCTTGAAGCAAGAGATTGAGAAGTTGGTATTAGGATTGCTCAAGTGTACGCCGAGGCAACCGGCAGAGGGGTGTTGGCGTCGAAGTCAAGGGTGACAGAGTCAACTAGCGGAGGCGGAGGGTCGTTGGCATCGCGTTTCGCTAGAAGAGAGGCATGACTTCACGGAGGGAAGAGAGAGAGAGAGAGAGAGAGAGAGAGAGAGAGAGAGAGAGAGAGCATAGCAGACATCGCAAGAGGGCGGTAGAGGAGCGTCGGCGGCGTTGGCGTCGGGCTAGGGGGCAATGGAAGCAACCGGCAGAGGTGAAGGGGAGAGAGATAGTTTGGAGAGAGAGGAGAATGGGGAGAGAGATAGAATGGAGAAGAGGAGAAAGATAGAGAGGAGAGAGACGATCTACATAGGAGAGAGAGCGTCAGAGCAAAGCATGTGTAGAGAGGTGGGCCACGGCCAGGTCCTCCCGCATGTTTGTTTGAAGTGGAAGTGGAGAAGTGGGCCGATGTGGACTGACACGAGACACGTGTCACACTCTGAATGGTTCAGAGTAAAAATTGCGTGACACTTTAAGGTACCCAATATTTTCTCGAGACAAGAGTGGACGTGCATCAGGCCAACAGGAAAACATGAAAAAAAAAAAAAAAACAAAAGAAATGTGCTGTTCATCTTCCCCGTGGGCTCTTCTACTGTGTGACGCCTCCCCACTGCTCGATCTCCTTGCCAACGCACCAGCAACTAGGCCACCGCACCACCAGCCACCCTCGTGCGAGCACCACCCATGAGCTCGCGCCGCCGCCCATTGCCCCTACTGTGGCCGCGAAGACCCGATGCCTCTGCTCGCTCGTCTGCGAGCCCATCTCACTTGCGACCTTTGCTCGATGTCACAGGAGCTTGCACTGCTGCTCCGCCACTCGGCCGGACGCCACATTGCCATTCTGCCCGCGACACCCGAGTTCCACCTCACCTACAAACCGCGAGATCCCGGCGAAGCTGCTGCTGCCCCACTTTGTCCGTGATCTGCTTGCCCAGTCATGCCGAATTTGCTACGACCTGAAGCTCCGCTGCTGCTATTGCTGCTGCTGTACCTTTGCCGGCCACCTTTATTCGCGAGCACCACTATCTCCGGATATTTTCTGAACACTGGTCCGCAACCCGAGCTACTCCACCACTACCTGCTCTGCTCTGCCGTTGTGGCTGACGCCCCCTACATCGCGTCGCTCAACCTCGATGCGCCACTGTAGCTCCTACTGTCCTCTGCACTAGTCACCCTGTTGCGGCTCCAGTGGACTCCGGCTGCCTCCCTGACCTGTAACCAACTGCGGTTGCTGTATCCACCAATCGCCAGATCCCTCACCGGAGCTTCGAACAACACCGGTGACCAAACCCCTTCGGTGACCCACCACCACAACCATCGTCCTTAGTCGCACCGTGCCTCTGTTGTGGTCCATCTACCGTTTGGATTTTTGGAAAATTCAAATTTAGGTAGATTTATCTTATTTTATTAGGTAGAATTATTTTATTTGGTAGATTTATTTTATCTTATTTTAATTTTTGATATTTTGACTCTTTATTTGAAATATTTCTCGATCATGGTTGAAATTCCCGAAGTACCACCTTGATTCGCCACTGCACACAAATGTTTATTCCATCTATAAGGCTTTAGACGGAATAATTAATCACGTGGGAGTAAAATTGATATCTTAATCTTTAAGGTTTAAAATCAATTTATCGATTTTATTAGCGAAATAATCAAGTTTGAATCTAAATTCGAATGATGGATAACAGCTTTGATGATTATGGATGATTTGGTGTTTATCTTTTAATTACTTTATTTATCCCGAAAATACAAAAAAAATTGCATTTGCATTCCATGTAGATTAAAATTGATTGCATGATAGGATAATTAGATTTTTTTTTATTATAAAAAAATGCATGTTTAGAAGGTATCTAGGTTAGATAATATTTTTGAATTAAATTACATGATGAGATTATTTTCTAAGTTAAGATATGATTTAGATTAGTCTATTCCTAACTTAAAAAGTAGACGATATCTCACTCTAGTTAGATTTTTATTTTCTAGTAATTTTAATTACAAATGTTCATAAAAATACAAAAAAATAAAAAATTATGTGCATGTCATGTAGGTTTAGGTTCATGAAATGCACATCATTTAGTGTTTGTTACTAGGTTCATTTAATTAGAAATTGCCTGTCATTAGAATTAGATCATTTGTTTAATTTTGATTGCACATTTAATCATTGGACAACTTTTAATTTAGAATTTCATGGAAAATACAAAAAGAATCGTCTTAGGATAAATTAATTAATTCTCTAGGATAGATTGCATACTTAGGTCATATAGGTTAGGTTGTACTGCTATGTCATATCATCTCTTATTATATTAGTAACATTGCATTGCATATAGATTATATTCTCATTAAATAAGTGAAAACAAAAATTGAATGATTGCATGTTAATAAAAAATCACATCTAGGACCGTTGATGTGAATTCTGATCTAACAACGCAGATGCTTTCGTTGCTACGAGGTAAGTCCTGCATTTTTTTACTTGCTTTTTTGAGTGTTAAATTGGTGGTTTGTGCACCTGCACGATTAACTCACATGTTAGGGAAGTGAATTAAAATTAATTCAAGTTGTTTGAAAAGCATTTTTTTTGAAATAAAAGAGAAAGGTATTGAAAGGGCATTAAAAAAGTCTAGTGTAACCAAGTCCCCGTATCCAAAATCTTTGGTTCGTAGAAGTAAAATAATTCTCCAATTATTTTACTTAGATGTCTAATCAACCTACCATAAACTGATTAGTGGCGACTCCTAGATAAAATCCACTTGCATGTTAAAAAACTTGAATCTAAGTTGCAAATTGGTATGGGCCTAGGAGGGCCCGAGCTAAGTCTAGGCTTAGAACCATTAGCCAAACCCTAGGTGATGCATCTCGAAAAAATTTGGTTGCGACAATCTCGAAGCCGCCCCTCTCTCTGGGCCTAAACTAACCTTGCGAAGATACATATGTATCGACGTGACATTAAAGACATATTCTTGATAAAATTGCAAGGTTTGTGAGAATTTCTGGTCTAATTCGCTAAGAAATAACTTTACATTATAGATCCTTTTCCAATTCTAGCTCGAACTTAAAAAAATTCACAACTTTTACTCTAATCTTAAATTTGCTCACGCATTTAAAACTCAACACTAACGGTTTTGAAATTATCAATATGAGTGAGTGTTAATTAGAGGTTTATTATTGGAATCCGTGTCTTCATCAATACTCTATTCTTTATATGGGTCAACAATGGTCTCCCAATATTGATAATCTTGAAAAAGCTAGTGGTGACTTCTAAGCGCGTGGGCAAATTTGGGATTAGAAATGGGAGTTGAAAATTTATTTTAGATAAAAAAAAGTTTGCGATGGAATTGAGAGTGGACTTAAGGGAATATTTTCCTCACTTTTTGGTGTTTGGTTCATTTAGGAAAATGAGTCAATTGAAACCCTTTTTTTAGTCAATGAAAAATGTTTTCCTACCAAAATTTAAATTCAGAAAAATGATTTCCTTTTTTAAGAACTAGAAAGCATTTTCCAAATACATGACTAACTATTGCTACTTGGCCCCAAAACTCTATGTTTGAGTATGGAAATCCCAGCGTTGGTTCTCAAGTTTTGGCATGTCTCTTAGTGGCGGGGCATGGGCCCCATGTGCCCATGCTTGCATCCAACAAGGCCGAGCTTGAATCTCGGTGCTTGTACCCAATGGTTCGGCGCCCAAACTTGGGTCCATAAAAGCTGTGCTTAGGTCCCCGACGCTTGAGCTTTGTTCCCAACCTTTTGGCCCAGGTCCACAAAGACCATGTGTGGATCCTCGATGCTTGGACTCGGGTTTTGATTAATGAAACGTTTATGAAAATATTTTTTAAAAATAAAATTTTATTTTAAAAAAATCAATTTATTATAATTTTATTCTTTTCTTTTCTTCTTTCTATTTATTTTCTTCTTTTCTTGTTCTTCTTCCTTCTCTATCGGCTGCATACTTTGGTGATAGTCGGCGAGCTTGAGGCTCAACCTATCCAAGCGAGCTTAAGCTTAAGGCTTGCTTGAGGCTAGCAAGGTTGTAGCTCACCAACAAGCTAGAGCTAGCTTGTGGCAGTCACTGGCCATTATTGAGGCCTAGCGACCGACTAAGGAGGAAGGAAAAAGAAAAAGAAAAGAATTTAAAATTTATATTTTTTTCTAAGATAAATTCACAAGATTAAAAATCGTTTTTCGAATAAGATTCAAACAACAAAAAACATTTTCGGTCACATATTACCAAATAAAGGAAAAACAAGCTATTTTTTTTAGAATTAATTTCCCAAAAATTATTATTTTTTATATAATTTTCTCTCCAAATAAATGCGCCTTAAAATTAGATTTTTTCTTCTAGAGTTTTAGCCAAAATATTTAAGCAAGTTCCTACCAATAGGGGAGTGCCTGATAGGAAGGGTGGAAGCAGTTGCCCAAGCGTTGACTCTGCCCCCGTCACACCCATCCACCTTTCACATTTGCACCCCACTCCACCCCAAGTTTACCTGATCGAACGAGCTTGAGCTAGCCTATTGTCGTCACCAGCCATTATCGAGGCCTGGTGATCGGCTAAGGAGGAAGGAAAAAAAATAATTTAAAATTTCTATTTTATTCTAAGATAAATTCACGAGATTAAAAATTGTTTTTCAAGTAAGATTCAAACATCAAAAAACGTTTTTAGTCACATATTACCAAATAAAGGAAAACAAACTATTTTTTTTAGAATTAATTTCCCAAAAATTATTATTTTTTATATTATTTTCTCTCCAAATAAATGCGCCTTAAAATTAGAGTTTTTCTTCTAGAGTTTTAGCCAAAATATTTAAGCAGGTTCCTACCAATAGGGGAGTGTCCCGATCGGAAGAGTGGAAGCAGTTGCCCAAGCGTTGACTTTGCCCTTATCACATCCGTCCACCTTTCACATTAAATGTTGCGCCCCACCCCACCCCAAGTTCACCTGATCAAACGAGCTTGAGCTGCCTATTGTCGTCACCGGTCATTATCAAGGCTTGGCGACCAACTAAGGAGGAAAGAAAAAAAAAAAAAAGAAAAATAATTTAAAGTTTTTATTTTTTCTAAGATAAATTCATGAGATTAAAAATTGTTTTTCAAATAAGATTCAAACACCGAAAAACGTTTTCGGTCACTTATTACCAAATACAGGAAAATAAACTATTTTATTTTAGAATTAATTTCCCAAAATTAATTTTCTTTTTTATGTAATTTTCTCTCCAAATAAATGCGCTTTAAAATTAGAGTTTTTCTTCTAGAGTTTTAGCCAAAATATTTAAGCGGATTCCTACCAATAGGGGAGTGCCTTGACTTGTCACGGGCCGATCGATTAAGATCGTGACCACGCGGCTACTCAGGCTCTTTTGGATTACCTAAGCCAAGCCTTGCTCAATCAATCGCATACTCGCTCGCACACCCAGATCGTAGAGAAAGAAAGTTTCTAGAGAGAGAAACTCTGGAAAGAAAGGAGCTTTGATGAATTGAAATGTTGGATGGATACAAATAATGGGAGGGTACTCCTTCTTATACTAGAGGCCTTTAGATTACATCCGTTGATCTAGAATTCATTCGGTGGACGAGATTGCACCGCCAAACCTACCGACACTAATGACAGCTACCAACTACCAACAAATGGCTAGAGACTTCTAGAATTTGGCATAATGACGGTATCGCCCGCCCTTGGAACGTTCCAGAAGTCTTCTTATTAGGAATCCAAGCGAGCACAGGAGGTCCTCCTCGAGAAGGCACGGCCCTTTAGATTCCATAACCTCTTGGCCATGACATTCTCCCCCACTCAATCGAGCGACGCCCTCATTGCTCACAGCTTGAAGGGCGGCCTTCTTGGCACGAGCACGGGCTTTTCCTATTTCGGCTTTGCTTGGTTTGGATGCTCACAAACGACGGACCACACCCTTTTTTATCTCCAACTTTGACTCGGGCATGGCACGCAACGAGTATTCCACCTTGGCGAAGAGGACTTGGATGGGCATGGCATGGGGTGGAAACAGTTGCCCAATCATTGACTCTGCCCCCATCACACCCGTCCACCTTCCACATTAAATGTTCCGCGTGCGCACAACGCGGAAACGTGAAAGCAATAAGTGATTATTTCAGTCACATCCAACAGCCTCTCATTTCATAGTGACATTTCACTCCTTTTTGAAGAATTTTCAAGTTCATTACCCCAATAAGAAACCCTAGGCGTAACCCGGAACTCCGTGGCTCCAGGTATGTCCAAACTTCATTGCCGCAATTAAAAGCCCGCAACGAGTCGTTTTGCCCTGAATAGAGGAAATGGCGTTGTTTTCTTTGTTCAATGCCATGCACGTTAGCACCGTAACCCTAAGTTGACCACGTGGGATCTGTCATCCCCGCACGGACGATCAGCTATCACTTCTTAATTCCCCATGAAAGAGAACGAAAAACGATCTTTAATGTACCATCTCGAACGCCGATCTTTCGAAACTTCGAACAGCTGCGAGTTCTCGAAAACTCAACGGCGATTTTCCTTTTCTTGTCTGGAGATTGTACATGTGCGCAGGGATTTTTAGCGACTGGACGAGGTGGAAACAACCGATGCTTTCTTCGTGCTTCACGGTCAGCTCTCTCCTTCTTTCGTCTTCCCGAGTCCCGCATCTGACTTTTGCGCCCCGGTTTGCTGCGGCTTGAGGGGTAGGCTTCTTCTTGGACTTACCGCTTTTTCGCACAGCGACAGTATTCGAGGAATTTTTGGGACTCGAATGTGAAGTCAATCGCAGCCCACGAGTGTTTTGCTCCTCCAAAGATTCAAATGTTAAAGCGTCAGGTGGCCGAGCTCTTTTCTTGCTCACATGTAGCGCGAGGGCCTGAAAAAGATTGATGACACTGCTTGCTGTCGGTATGCTGCTTGGCTCGAAAGGTGAATGAATCGTCTTCTTCTCGTCAGAGCAATTCTTGAATCTTTCTGCTGCACTCTGATTTCTGGGATTTCTGGTGTTGTCCCTCCGCAGAGGTGTCATTTCTCGGTCGAATTAGAGCTCGCAGTCATTTATAGTTCGTGCCTGAATGATTCGCAACTTCAGCCGCTCACTTTGTAGATCTCTTTTCTCTCCTGGGTCCTCCTGGTAAAGGAGGATTCTTGTAATTGTTTTCTTGAATTTGGTTGTGGGTGGAGGAAGATGGGGACGCTGCACATCGTGGGCTTGTTGTGGCTTATTGCGTTTCTTCTGTTTGGGATTTGTCTGGCAAGCAATCAGACCGTCGGTCAAATCTCGCCAGGGTTTCAAGCCTCTGAAATGAACTGGATCGATCATGACGGCCTGTTTCTCCTGTCGAATGACTCGAATTTTGCTTTCGGTTTCGTTACCACCTCGGATGTCACTGCGTTTTGGCTGGCTATAATCCATGTCAGCACCAAAGCAATGGTCTGGAGCGCCAATAGGGACTTGCCGGTCGTGATGTCGGACAAATTCGCGTTCGACTCCAATGGCAACGCGTTCTTGCAGAAGGGAGGGAGCGTTGTTTGGTCCACGGATACAGGCGGGAAGGGAGTTTCGGCTATGGAGCTGCAGAATTCGGGCAATCTGGTCTTGCTGGGAAGCAACAGCGGAGTGATTTGGCAGAGCTTCAGCCATCCGACGGATACGCTACTGTCGAACCAGGAGTTCGCTGAAGGGATGAAACTAGTGAGCCAGAAATCCAAGAACTTGAGCTATACACTCGAGATCAAATCTGGGAATATGTTTCTCTCTGCAGCGTATGGAACCCCCCAGCCGTATTGGTCGATGGGGGGTGATACCCGTAAGATCATCAACACCAATGGTGGCCGAGTCGCTTCTGCATCGCTTGATGCAAATTCGTGGAACTTTTATGATCAAAGCAGAACCTTGCTGTGGCAGTTTGTGTTCTCAACTAATACGGATTCGAACACCACTTGGATTGCAGTGCTGGGTAACGACGGCACTATCTCCTTCACCAATTTGCAGAGTGGTGAAGGTTCTTCAACGATAATACCGGATGACCCGTGTGGCACGCCGGAGCCTTGTGACCCTTATTTGATCTGTTACAGCAATAAGATTTGCCGCTGTCTTCCTACTCTTAGCTCTAACCCGAATTGTGGATCGGAAATTAATTCTCCCTGCAATCGTTCGGCAGGTCCTGTAGATCTCATTAGTGCAGGGGACTCTATTAGCTACTTTGCTCTCAGTTACGTTTCGCCCTCGCTGAAAGCTGATCTAAATGGTTGCAAGACCTCTTGCCTTGCCAACTGCTCGTGCCTTGCAATGTTCTTCCAAAATAGTACCGGGAATTGCTACATGTTTAATGACGTTGGAGCTTTCATAGCCTCTGGGAGCAGTTCTGGATTCACTGCCATGATTAAGGTATCGAGTAATGGAGGGGCTGGTGCAAATCCAGGAGGGAGCGGGAGCAGCAAGAAGCGCGTGATTCTTGCTGTTGTCATTTCCATCGCGACTGTGCTCCTGATTTTTGGTTTAGTTTACGAAGGATTCAGATGGTTTGTGTTGAGGGGATCGCCTGAAGTGACATCAGAAGAGGACAACTTCCCGGAGAATTTAGCCGGGATGCCAATCCGTTTCAGTTACAGGGATCTTCAGACAGCGACTGACAACTTCACAAGGAAGCTCCGGCAAGGTGGTTTTGGCTCCGTGTACCAAGGAGTCCTCCCGGACGGAACGAGGTTGGCTGTGAAGAAATTGGAAGGCATTGGCCAAGGAAAGAAAGAGTTCAGAGCAGAAGTCTCCATCATCGGAAGCATACACCATCACCACCTGGTCAGGCTAAAAGGCTTCTGCGCCGAAGGTTCACACCGACTTCTGGCTTACGAGTTCACGGCCAACGGGTCTTTGGATAAATGGATCTTCAAGAAGAACAAGGACTGCCTGCTCGACTGGGAAACGAGGTTCAACATTGCTTTGGGGACGGCGAAAGGATTGGCTTACTTGCATGAGGATTGCGATGTGAAGATTGTTCACTGCGATATAAAACCCGAAAACGTGCTCCTTGATGACAGTTTCCAGGCCAAAGTCTCGGACTTTGGATTGGCCAAACTGATGACCCGAGAGCAGAGCCATGTCTTCACTACCGTGAGAGGCACGAGAGGCTATCTCGCACCGGAGTGGATAAAAAACTACGCAATATCAGAAAAGATTGATGTTTACAGCTACGGAATGCTGTTGCTTGAGATCATTGGCGGGAGAAAGAACTACGATCCATCAGAAACCTCGGAGAAATCTCACTTCCCGTCATACGCATTCAAGATGATGGAAGAAGGGAAACTGAGAGACATCGTTGATTCAAACATCAAGTTCGAGGACAAAGATGATCGCATTTCCGTTGCGATCAAAGTGGCCCTGTGGTGCATAAAGGAAGACATGTACGCCAGGCCGTCGATGACCAAGGTCGTTCAGATGCTTGAAGGCCTTTGCACTGTCTCGAACATGTTCAAATCGATCAGCGAGGAGGGGACTTCTTCGGGGCCATCGGACTGCAATAGCGACGCCCATCTCTCCGCTGTCCAGCTCTCGGGCCCAAGATAACAGCTCTAAATAGTGTTTGTCCTTTCCTATCCTGTTAGGTTCTTTCCATGTATATCATTTTTTGATTCCTCCAAACTTTTGTGATGCTAGAGTTAATACAGAAGAAGCTTTTGGTCTTCTACTTTTGTGCTTTTGCAGCATGTCTATAGGGAGAAAGATGAGATCAGATGGGAAAGCTATTGAAATGAAGTAGACTTTAGCCGTTTTGGGAGAAGGGTGCCTAGCTTGAAAAGATTCTACAGCGGATTTTCCTTCTAAGAAAGCTTTTCAAACTATGGATTCGCTCCTGCTAACATCACAGCACATTGAATTAATCATCTTAAAATAAGATGATGGACCACCTGTACTAAAAAACAAGAGAGCATACAAAACCATGCGAAAAGAACTGTCATCCTTTGGAATCTGACGGCAGAGTAGTCAACATTTTTGTTCCAATCCTTTGCTTTTTTGTTTATTTCTTATTTAGTTACTTAATATTAACAAAGGTGTATGGGTCCTACCATGGTGGTATATTCGTCCTATCCGAAACCTATCCTATAGATACCGATTCCAGACTTATCAAACTTGAAATCTATCCTATGTACTTTTGAAATCATCCTAAAACATGACCTCTCGGATTTATGGGATTAACATATTGTACCACTTTGGACCTTAATAAGTCTTTAAATTACTACATCTGAGACCTCTTGCAGATCTCGGCATCCCTAAGACGTAAAACATTTAGAGGGTGGAGTCGGATATAGGGCTCAAAAAAGAAACTGTACAGGACATACATGTACTGATATGTTAAAATAAGAAACACATTCTTGCAGCTTGTCGGGTTATTAGATAGGCAGAGGAGGCTCCTGTAGGAAACTCCCCTACCTTGACCAAGTTGAGAATCTAAGGTAGCCCTGGTTACAGCAGAATAATATGGATTAAATTACAAAATCCATGTACATGTCTATCGATAACAAAATCCTAAAACGACAGTAAAAGGTTAAAGAAAAACAAGAACAAACGAATAAACCAGTTTTCATCCATCATTTGAATCTGTGAGTTTACGAAAGAACTTATTACACTCAAACGGGGAGATTTGTTAGTCGGATGTGACATTTGCACATTTAAATGTCGACATTTTGTAGAGAAAAAGAGAGTCATAAATGACTAAGTGCACATGTATTCAATTAAGACATATTCGGGAATATTAGTATGCTGAGTATCGAGAGGCCCAAGTCTCAAAACCTACCTCATCTCCAATGGTTTTAAAATTTAGAACTTGAAACCTACTTGACCATGTCATTTCCGCAGGTTTCGTGGGTTCTCCCGTATACCTTACTTAAGTAGTGTTACTGCTATTCATCCATCGTTAAGAAAGATTATCACTTTCTTCCATTTCCCTTTAGTTCTATTTATTTAGTGAAAAATAAATGATTTAGAGAACATTTATTTTTCTTAGAATAATCGATTGTATCACATACAAAAAAAGAAAAGAAATGAAACATACGAAAAATATTTTCACTGTCTCTGAAATTATCGAGACATAAATTATTATCAATAGTGAAAACAATTGACTATATATTTCAACCGATAGAAGCGATCAATTTTACCAAATCATTCATTTTTTACAAAACAATCGAAGTCTTATTTTTCTAAAAATAATCAATTGTATTGCATATAAAAATGAACAAACGAAAAATATTTTCATCATACCCTTAAATATTGGGACATAAACTGTTGATAGAAAATTTGCCTATGATACAAGCTAGGATAAAAAAAAATAATAATTTATGACGAGTATGTTATCCCACACATACGACTCTTCCTCGGCCTTAAAACAAGGATTGCCTATTAGCCACTAAATTCATTTTCATTCTTTAACTCATATTGTAGAAAATTTTAGAGTAGACAGCTTCCACATTTCTAGCAAGTGCTAAGCATACTAACAAGACTGATGAGGACGTTTCTAGGTTAAAAGAATCATACCAGACAAAAAGGAAGTGGGGAGAGTCGTTTAGGGAGTCATAACAAACCACACAATTTTATTGCTAGGGAGGGTGCATGTTGACACCTAAATTTTGGTGATTCAGTTGTTTGTTTATTGCATTAAAAATAAGGGATTAATTTTTAACCCCTAAATTAAATTGCTTAGCATATAGTTTTAGGAGCATTTTTTTACTTATTTGCATTGGGCTGGTGAGGATGCGTTTGATTTGGTAGTTCTGAACTTTAATTTAACAAGTTGGATTAAGTCCACGAATGGAGCAAATTGGCCCAAGTCTGTATTCTCGAGGAAATATTACGAGCTCATTTTTGCAAAATTTGAAATTTGAATATTGCAATTTTGAATCTTTGACAGTATGTGATAAAATCAGTGGAGAATATTTGTTGTTGTAAAGGAAATTTATAAGAGACAAGGAAATTAATAGGATTTTGCATTCGGGAGGTTATAGGTGATCTTCGTGCATATTGAAAAATGAGATAAATTATACCATGAAGATCACATTCTTGGCCTATAAAAGGAGAGACGGAGAGAGAAAGGGAGGCCACACATATTGATACATGCGACCACATGGGTGTCTTTTTTTATTCACGTCGAAAGGGGGCTTTTCTCGATTTTCTAGGTTAAGAAAACAACACAAAAGGAAAAATTCTTGTCGTGGCTTCTTTTTCATTTTGTTTATTATTTTAGCGTCAAAGTTAATAGGAAAAAGGGGGCTTTGATTTTCAAAGTGTGCTGAAGAAGAGCAGCAAAGAGCTATGTAGCACCAATACAAACATTCGACACGTGACACGACACGACACGACACACCGACATGTCATTTCTTAAAAATAAAGAATTTCGACACGTTCCGACATGTTATATATTAAATATATTTTTATATATAAATACATAAATAAATAATAATAAAAATAGCCTAGAATTAATTTACACGAAAAATATTAAATAATATCATTCATTATTTTAATTTGTTACAATAATACACAAAACTTAGAGGAAAAAAACATTGTTTAAAGAAAAATGCTGAAATGATATTTTTAAATTTATTTATTTATCATATATAGCATATTTTATTACTTCTTTCATAGTAAAAGACTTTAAAAAATAAAACAATTCTAAAAAAAAACAAAACTGAAAAAAAAAAAAAAATTGACCTCGTTTGTGTATATTTAAAGCAATTTTGTTACTTCTTTTATTACTTCTTTTGGGAATATTTATATTTTGACCCTTTAAGTATTAGAAATTTTTTAAATTGACCCCGTGCGTGTTGGAATCGCGTGTCGAAATTCTGGACTCGTGTGTCGGAGAGAGTTGACCACATGTTGGATTTTTCGACACTCGTTGACCGCATGTCGGGACGTGTCAAAGCGTGTTAGACACGTGTTGGAGTGTCGGACACGATGCGAAGGCTTCCAGAGAGTGTCCGTGCTACATAGGCAGAGAGAGGACGTGAGGGGACAGGTGAGAGAGAGAAAAGAAAAAAAAAGAAAAAAAAAAAAAAGGGAAGCTACACTTGTCTTCTTTGTGGGCAGCCTCGTGCTGCTGCCGGCCTCTGTCCGCCACACCTCTGCCTACCGTCCTCCGGCCGCTGCTGCTCCTACGTCGCCCACGTCCGGCAGCTAGCCCTAAGCGCGACGCCAGCAACTCGCTTTCGTCTGCCTCGACGAGCCTCCGCTGCTCCCGCATCTGCCGGCATCCACTGTTGCCCACCTCTTCGACACCGCTCCCCTCACCTGCGAGCTCGCACCGCTGCTCCACCGCTCCATCGCCCGCAAGGTTGCATCGCTGTTGCTGTCCACTACCGCTTCACTTGCCGCCGGAGCTCCCCCTCGAGCTCATGCCACCGCCTTTGCCTTCTGCCCGAGTGCCAATGACGCTAGTAGCCAAGCTCCTCATCGTCCTCGTGAACACCCGTGCCCCCTTGCCGGTCGCCGCACTAGCAGCCATGAGCACCCTCACCCTCTGTCTCACCACTCCGCCCCGATCTGCAGCCCAACTAGCCCCTGCAGCACTCCGCCCTCTCTTTGCCAGAACGCTGTGCCACCACCACCTGGCGCCCGTCGCCCCCTATGCCCAAGCACCGCCCGTCGTCCTTGCGGTAATTGTTTCGCGCCCCTGCTCCATCATCGGCGACTTGCTACTCGCAACGCCGTCCCCTTTGCTGTAGCACCCATGACTCCGGCTTTTCCCTCGCCGCGCGTCCGTCAGTCACTTTGCCGGAGCTCCAACAACCACGCCCTCTGCTCATGGCTGCCCATCACCATAGTGACCCATCCTGGCGTTGTCATGCCAAGCCTTCATCGTGGGTCACAAGCCCCCGGTTGCTAAACCCGAATTTGGAGAAAATTCAAATTTGGTAGTTTTTTTATTTTTTATTTTTTATTTTGTTATTCGAAGTATTTCTTGATGTAAGATTAAAATTCCTAATGTGAAGTAACTTTAGGAATTGATAGTCTGATTTTCGTGCCCGAAATCCAACTCGCAATTGCATGGAAAATCACTAATCCGATCTCACGCTCAAGATTCGATTCGATTTTATTTAAAATTGATCAATCTGATCCCAAGCGCGGGATATGATGCGTCAATTTGTGGATATCGATTTTATCTTGCCTAATTTGCTATCGTGTCATTTAATCGATTTTGTTTTCGTAAAAGAAAATCCAAAAAAAAATTGAATTAGATTAGGTTTATTGTTGTAGGGTTATTTTGCATAGGGAATTTATTTATTTCGAATTTTTGAAAAAAAAACAAAAATCCAAAAAAATGCATTTATTTATGATGTTAGTTTTTTTAAATTGCATGTTTAATTATGTGTCAATTTTAATTTCGAATTTCATAGAAAAGAAAAAGAAAAAGAAACCAAAATTAGAGCATTATTTGCACATCATTGCATGTTAGGATAATGTTGCATGTTTTTTTTTAATTAATTATAGGTTTAGATAATTTCTCGTAGATATGTTGCATTTTAGGATTACTTGGTTAAGATAATGTTCTAGTTTAAATTAGGATTTGGCTTAATATAATTCCTAATACAAACTAGATGATATCTTAACCCGCATAGATAATTTTCGCTTTTTTCTAATTTCGAATTTCATGAAAAATACCAAAAAATTGTCTTAAAATAAATTAGTTTCATTCTCTAGGATAGATTACATGCTCATCAAGAAAAAACAAAATATTTCACTCACATCATATAGTTTAGGTCATATTGTCATGTTATGTCACTTCATGTTAGATTAGTAGCATGCATTGCATAAAGCATGATTCTAATTAAACAAGAGAAATTAAAAAAAAAAAAAGATTGAGTGATTGCGTGTTAATTAGAAATCATATCTAGGATTGTTGATGTGAATTATGATATAACGTCGCAGATACTTTCGTTTCCATGAGGTAAGTCCTGCAATTTATTCACCATTTTATTTTGGTGTTAAATTGGTGGTTTGCGCACCCGCATTGTCATCTCACATGTTAGGAAAGTAAATTAAAATCAATTCAAATTGCTTGCAAAACATTTTTTCAAAATAAAGGAAAAAGTACCCGAAGGGCGTTAGAGAAATCTAGTGTAATCAAATCCCTGAACTCATGATTTTTGGTTTGCAGGAGTAAGGTGAATCTCCAATCACTTTACTTGGATTTCTAATCGACCCACCCAAAATGGATTAGTAACGATTCCTAATTGAAAAATTATTTGCATGTTAAGAACTTGAACCTAAGTCACGAATTGGTATGAGCTTGAGAGAGCCCAAGATAAATTTAGGCTTAGTAATAAAAGAAAATCATTAGTTGAACCAAGGAAATAAAAGAAATAGCCATGATTGACCGAGCCGAGTCTTCAAAGCTTAAGATTATTCATAGCTCCACATTAGTTGAACTAGCATAGTTTTGAAGTAATTCCCCCGAAACTTTAGAAACAAACATAGCATGGATCTTTATCCCAGCTAAATTTCTAGCCATTGGCACCAAGTTGCCATCAGCTTCGTTGTCATAGACAATAGCCACTTTGAATTCGGCCTTTTGAGCTCTCCTAACTTTCTTTCGAAACTACATCCTCCTCCCCTAACAATTAGGGTGAAAGGGGAGCTAGCATTCAGCAACTAGTTGACCTCATTCACCAATTGAGAGCACGCATCGATCAAGTCTGCAAGATACAATACGCCGTAAACCCTAGAACCCTTAATCGCCAAAGCGAATTGAGCCTCGATGGCGGCGAAGGAGAGGGTGACATTGCTGTCGATTAGGACGATGCTCGCTGACGCCGTGCAGCCATCCCCCAACAAGGCAAGCCACAAGAGCGCGCCCAGCACACTAGCACGACTCGAGGCATCTGTGGCTTATCATCAATTGAGGACTCCCAAAAGGGGAGCGAAAATCCGGAGCTTGTAGAAACCCTAATTTTCCAAGGAGGATTCAGGCGGAGCGGATGGGGAGTGGGATGATCACATCAGCTTCCATGGGATTACAAGTTCTGAGAGAAAAAAAGGGAATAATTGAATCTGATTTTTGATTACATCAGCTTCCATGGGATGATCACATCAAATTTCTCTTCTATTTGAAAAAATATTTTTGTTTGGCAGCGAGGATCTCAAGTATGTTCCTAACGTTTAAGATGTTAAATGTTCTTGTAGGATGAGAGGTATAAGAGGAAATGTTTGCTGACTTTTGTTTTGTAGGGAGGTGTATGAATGTATGATTTATGTTCACATATGAAGTGTTGCTTGATATAAATTATTGTGCATGCTTATGCATTTACACTACACCATTGCACATATAACCTGTTGCGGGACCTGGGCCGCATAGGATCATCTAGGATGGTATTGAGATGGATACCACTTCGATCGCATGCTTGTTGTAGTATGAGTCGCTCATCTCAATAACCGAAGTTTTTTTTTTTTTTTTTTTTTTTTTTGTGTGTGTCAAGAGTACCCACCCTGGTCCGCATGCCCGCGACCCAGGTCGACTCTTTGACCAAGCCGAAGTCATGAGGACCCGACTTAGTCCGCACACTCATGGCTAGTCCGATCATCTTTGTGGCTTCACTTTGCTAAGCTTATCTAGAGTAGAAATCGAGCCCCACGTCTCATGTGCATGTCTATGTAGTTGTTGTCGATTTTTTTTGGTGAAGTAAGTCTTTTATCCCTATACTATGCAATTTACTTGCTTTGTCATACTTTTGGTCCATCCATGACAATCTAGGTTAGTCATTTGATCTAATTCCTTTGTTAATTAGAAATGAAATGAGGAAATTGCCATGCAATGAATCATTTGGAAAATAACAAAAAGACTTTGGAAATTTGTTTTCAATTCCTATTTTTTTTTTTTTTTTTGTCAGGAAGTTTCAAATTTTGGCTTTCCCTAGTTCATGTTTAGGAAATTTCATCCTTACTAGGACATCCCATGTATTTATTTTCCTAGCTCCTTTTTAAGGAATTCCTTTCATGTGTGGACTTTTCATGACAAAAAAAAAAAAAAAAAAAAAAAAAAAAATGAAAACATCGATTAGATCATTGACATGGATTGGCTCTCTATTTACACCTCATGCTTACATGTTCCTGTTCATTTGAATTAGGTGATTATGGAGCTATCCCACTCACCCATCCGTACACGTTCAAGAGCTAAGATGACAAATCAAAACAAGTGAGAAATTGTGACTTGAAGAAGAGAGCCATGAGGACTTTGGAACCATCTCATTTTCTTGAGATAGTGGAATTTGATGCCATCATGAAAAGACTAGTGACATATCTAGAAGGAAGAGTGTCTAACCTGAAGGGTTTGCATCATAAGACCAAAGAGGGTGAATAACTCAAGCACACATGAGTTATGGTCCTAAAGCATTACTTTCTTGGGCCTGATAAGAAAGCATTTGAAAAAGGCACATCAAGTTGCGATGATAGATTAATTGGCCCAACTGTTATTCAACAAGTTTGAGAACATTTCAAAAGACTTAATAAAATGAGGGGCAAGTAAAAGATGACTATCATTCTCTGGTGGAAGAGATGACAAATTGGGGGCATGACAAATTTTGGTAGTGACCCAATCAAGACAAAATCTCCACCCAAACCAAAATGGATATTCCATGTGCATTTACTTTGATGTTGCATAGTATCCTATTCATGCATGATATTTTGTGCAAGGGCAAAAGCAATAATTCATCAAATTAAAGATTGGATTTTTAGCCTCGATTGATTAATTTGTATTTTCCCTCTCGTTAGGGGTAATCCAAGGACACCCATTGTTGAGACAGTCCCTTCATGGGACAATTCCTTGAATGAACACTTGAAATCATGTTATTCATACTTATGAGAGCATTGTTTAGTGTAGTAAATTGTCTATTTGAAGTCACAAAAGCTTTTCATGCTTAAAGTAGCTAGTCTTTTTTTAAAAGAGAATTTTCATAGTGATTTTACCTATTTAACTCACCAATTTCATGTGGAGATTTGTCAAGATGAACAATTCAACGGATTGAGCATGTTGAATGAGACGTGTCAGGATGATGAAAGGCAAGCCTTATCCTATACACAATCCCCTACTTTAACATTTGTGAGATGGGTGTAGAAGGTTTTATATCTACAAGATAAAGAGTTTTCTCTCGAAAGGTACGGTGATCGAAATGACGAGGGGTTGTTTATTTCTCTATCCCAAACACTAAAATTGATTCATTGCTTAACTCCTTTAAGCCTTATACACTTATGGAGATTCTTTTCAAATTACCCCTGTCAAGAACCACTCTGCATTGGGGCAAATTGGAGGTAAGACAGCCCATAAGGTGGAGAAAATGAAAAAAAAAAAATTCTTACGCTCACTTGCATCAATCTTTAAGACGTATTATTACATTGAATTCATGTGGTAATTTAAGTGACTTAAGATGAAGAACATTTCTTTCTCTATCTTATACAGTTATATCATTGGCATAGCCCACTTGAGCCTTCAATTTCATTTCTTCAAACCCAGTTGGTGATCATCCCCCACACTGGGGCAAAGCAAAAAGTAATTGTTCAAACAGTATGGTTTGGAGTGCTGACAGAAGACGAAGACCTCCCAAAGGTCCAAATGTTAAAAGCACCATATGGTCAATCAAAATAGAACCAAGGGACATGAAAAATCAATGTGCCCGGTAAAAGTAAGGCTAATGCTAATGAAAAAAGAAGTGAAGAAAAAATGTTAAAAATACCATATGGTCATTCAAAATAGAACCAAGGGGCATGAAAAAGCAGTGTGCTCGGTAAAAGCAAGGCCAATGCTCATGAAAAAAGAAGTGAAGAAAAAATGAATGAGGACTAGGGGCATGAAAAAACGATGTGCCTAGTAAAAGTAATGCCAATGCCCATAAATGAAATAAAAAAAGAGTCAAGATAAGGACTATCGATTGTTAAAAGGTTTTATCTCCAATGAAGTAATATTCAAAGAACTAAAATGCTGAGTTTTTATAATCAATGGGACGCCTTATGAAGACAATCCCCGATGGTGAAAAAGAAAACTGGTGGCAATGCCAAGATGATCATCAACTCTCACCATTTACACATATTTTGAGCCTAATGATCATTTCGTTTCTCAACCCATGAACCTAGCTTATGTTACGTCTCTTATAAAGTCTCTTCAGATTAGGGCACTTGAATTAACATGAGAGTTCATATGTTTTTAAGCATCGCTTGAGGAAGTGTGAGCAAGATTATTTCTTTCTCATTTTGCAGGTTCTTGACTTGTAAGCCTGGAGATGATCATAGGATTATTCTTTCAATTGCCTTGACTCAAAGAGTCCCTTTGTTAAGCCATTGACTAGGCCCACATTACGATCCCTGTTAAAGACCTCTCAAATTGGTAAGGTCGTACCACTTGCGAGAATACTCGGACTCTTGTCGATATGGTGAGATTGAGTGATTCTCATAAAATAGCCATTCTAAATAAGAGTGAGTGAAAGTCATTTCTAACTGAAAGTCTCTCATTTAGTATTCTTAAGAAATGCATATCATTGTCTTGAATGATAATTTCCTCTAGTGGAAATTTGGATGATGTAAATATGGTAAAGTCATTATGCATAAATCATGATTGAATGGACGAAAACTCCACTGAATTTTGAAATGTGCATTCTAGAATAGCTCAAATTGTCTACGTCTTTAATGGATGCATATGAGTTTTTGTTCTAATCATGTCTAACAGGTAATATTTCCTTGAAGACTGAGTAATCTTGACATTCAAGTTGCTTCTTGAAGCATTGAGATTCGGCATGCTTCCGTAGCTCGGATTTCCTTTTATATTGACCTGACGTGCTTTTGTAGCCCAAACTCATTTTCATTGACTCGACGTACTTTTGTAATCCGATGTCCCTTTTAATATACTTGGCATGCTTCCGTAGCATGGAGTTCCTTTATATTGACCTAGCGTGCTTCTGTAGCCCAGAGTCTTTTTCATTGACTCAGCGTGCTTCCATAGCCTGATGTCCCTTTTAATAGACCTGGCGTGTTTTTGTAGCTCGGAATTCTTGACCCGATGTGCTTTCGTAGCTTAGAGTCCTTTTTATTAACTCGACACGCTTCTATAGTTAGATGTCCCTTTTAATAGACCTAGCATGCTTTCGTAGCCCGGAGTTTTTGACTGAGCATACTTTCGTAGTCTAGTGTCCCTTTTCATTGACTCAGCATACTTCCGTAGCCTGATGTCCCTTTTAATGAACCCAACATGCTTCTGTAGCCTGGAGTTTCTCACCCGGCGTGCTTTTGTAGCCCAGAATCCCTCTTTATTGACCTGGCATGCTTCTATAGCCCGGTGTCCATTTATATTGATTTGATGTGCTTTCATAGCTCAAAGTCCATTTTATCGAATGAGCATGCTTCCGTAGCTCGGATTTCTTTTATCAACCTTGCATGCTTTCATAGCCTAGAGTTATTTCATCGACATGGTGTGATTCCCCCTATCAAATCAGCATGCTTTTGTAGCCCGAAGTTCCTCTTAATTGACATTCGATTGAGCTGTCCCCTAAAGGTTTTTCTCCAGGTTCAGTCTGATTAAGGCGACCGAAAAAAAGGTTCAGGTCCTGATCATATGATCTATGTTGCAATGCTAGGTAACCGAAGAAAGGTTCGGGTCCTAGCTAAGCAAATCCTCAGTTTAGGCAACCGTAGAAAGGTACGGGTCCTAGACAATATTTGCTGCTTTAACAGGCGACCGTAGAAAGGTACGAGTTTTAGAAAAGCAATTTCCCCATTCAACCGACTGTAGAAATGTACGGGTCCTGGAAAAGTGATTTCCTATTTAGGCGATCGTAGAAATGTATGAGTCTTGGAAAATGAATCCCTGTTTAGGTGACTGTAGAAAGGTACGGGTCCTAGACAATATTTATTGCTCTAACAGGCGACTGTACTACGAGTTTTGGAAAAGCAATTTCCCCATTTAGGCGACCATAGAAAGGTACGGTCTTAAACACAACTAAAAATTGCCATACAGGGTGATCGTAGAAAAGTATTGGTCCTAAGAAAGCAGTTTCCTTACAAAACCAAATACCTGCCATACTGTGCGACCACAAAAAGCTACGGGTCCTAAGAAGCCCGTCCGCAAGCCTTCTCTAACGATTGGCCGATTCAATCCTCGCCATGCCAAACTACTACCATCTCGAGCCACTTGGGCGATTCCTATGATCCATCATCTATTTAAATTCAGAAACGCTATCCAAGCGGTATCAAAAATTAGTGATCACAAACGTCACCCGGCGCGAGTCCAATCCACTTCGCTGAGCTTCCCAGCTTTCCTCAATTTGTTGGGGCAATTAAAGTCCAATTCAGCAAGCCTCAACATCACCAAAATCAGTCCCAACATCCAAGTCCGAGCCGTGAGCCTCGCCGAGCATTACCATATCGCGTCGCGAGTAGTTGTAGCCGTTCGAGGATAGGAATTTGGGAGCCAATATTCGAAATAGGTAAAAAATTTGTCTATTTTGATTTCCGAAAAATCCATTTCCTTATTTGATATAATCGTCGATGCACACGATTGAAATCCCTGGTGTGATATTTGCAACTCGAGAAGCCTTTTAAATTAGGGATTGACAGTCCGATTTTCACGCTCGAAATCCGACTCACAATCGTATGAAAAATCGCCGATTCGATCTCATGCTAGAGATTTGATTCGCGGTTTTATTTAAAATTGACCAATCCGATTCCATGCGCGGGATATGATTCGTTAATTTATGGATATTGATCTTATCTTGCCCAATTTACTATTATGCTGTTTGATCGATTTTGTTTTTGTAAAAGAAAATCCAAAAAATTTAAGTTAGATTAGGTTATTTTGCATATGGAATTTATTTATTTCGAATTTTTGAAAAAAAATGCATTCATTTAGGATGTTAGTTTTTTTTGCACATTTAATTATTTAACCATTTTAATTTCGAATTTCATAAAAAGAAAAAGAAAAAACTAAAATTAGGGCACTCTATGCACGTCATATAGAATTAGGTTTATGAAATGCATGTCATTTAGTGATTGTTGCTAGGTCTATTTAGTTAGAAATTGCATGTCATTAGAATTAGGTCATTTGGTTAGATGGCATTGCATATAGATTAGATTTTATTAAACAAGAGAAAATTCTTAAAAAAAGATTGTGTGATTGCATGTCATATCTAAGACTGTCGATGTGAATTTTGATCTAACACCGCAGATACTTTCGATGCCATGAGGTAAGTCGTGCAATTTATTCACTGCTTTATCTGGGTGTTAAATTGGTGGATTGTGCATTCGCATGGAGGTAAATTAAAATCAATTTAAGCTGCTTGCCAAATATTTTTTTTTTTCAAAATAAAATGGAAATGTATCGAAAGGGCGTTAGAGAAATCTAACGTAATCAAGTCCCCGAACTCATAATCTCTGGTCCATAAGAGTAAAGTAAATCTCCCGTTACTTTACTTGTTTCTAATTGACCTACTAAAAATAGAATAGTGACGACTCCTAATTAAAAAATCAATTGCATATTAAGAACTTGAATCTAAGTCATGAATTGGTATGGGCTTGGGAGAGCTCGAGCTAAGTTTAGGCTTAGTAATCCATTAGTCAAACTTTAGGTGATTCACCCGAAATTTTGGTCAAGACAGTTTGGTGACTCTGCCGGGGACTTAAGTTAAAGCTCTTAGTGGACTTAGGCCAATTTTATCTTTTATTCGAATATACATACATACATACATACATACATACATACATACATACATACATACATACATACATACATATATATATATATATATTTGTTTGGCAGCGATGATTCTAGGTACGTCCCTAACATTTAAAGTGTTAAATGTTCTTGCAAATAAGGAGGTATAAGCGGGGTAGTGATTGTTAACCCTTGTCTTGCAGGTTGGAATTGGGGATGAATGTTTTGGATTCAAACTATTGAAGTGTTGTTTGATATAAACTAATGTGCATCCCTATGCATTTACACTACACTTTTGCACACACAACCTGCCGTCGGACCTGAGCCCATAAGGTTATCTAGGATGGTATTGAGATGGATACCACTCCGACCGCATGCCTGCGGTATGAGTCGCCCATCTCAATCCCAAAAATTCTTTTTTTGGTGTCAAGAGTACTCACCTCGGTCCGCATGCCCGTGACCCAGGTCGGCTCTTTGACCAAGCCGAAATCATGAGGGCCCGACTTAGTCCGTACGCTCGTGGCTAGTCTAATCATCCTTGTGGCTTCACTTTGCTAAGCTTGTCTAAAGTTGAAATTGAGCCTCACGTCTCATATGCATGTCTATGTGGTTGTCGTCAATTTTCCTTGGTGAAGTAAGTCTTCTATCCCTATACTATGCAATTTACTCACTTGTCATACTTTTGGTCCGTCCATGACAGTCTAGGTTAGTCATTTGATCTAATTCCTTTGTCATTTAGGAATGAAATGAGGAAATTGCCATGCAATGAATCATTTGGAAGATAACAAAAAAGACTTTGGAAATTTGTTTTCAATTCCTGTCTTTATTGTTCTTATTAGAAAATTTCAAATTTCGGCTTTTCCTAGTTCATATTTAGGAAATTTCATCCTTACTAGGGCATCCCATGTTTTTATTTTCCTAGTCTATTTTTAGGAAATCCTCTTCATGTGTGGACTTTTCGTGACTAAAAAATAGATTGTTGTCATGGACCGGTTCCCTATTTCCACCTTGTGCTTATACGTGTGTTTATTTCCTTGAAATAGGTGATTATGGAGCGGTCTTGCTCACCCATCCATACATGGTCAAGAGCTAAAATGATAGATCAAAACAAGTGAGAAATTGTGACTCGAAGAAAAGAGCCAAAAGGACTTTCGAACCGTCTCATTTTCCTGAGAAAGTCGAATTTAGTGCCACTATGAAGAGACTAGTGACATATATAGAAGGAAAAATCTTTGACCTGGAGGGTTCGTGTCACAAGACCAAGGAGGGTGAAGACCTCAAGCACACATGAATCATGGTCCTAAAGCATTACTTTCTTGGCTTGATAAGAAAGCATTTGAAAAAGGCACATTAGATTGCGATGATAGGTCAATTGGCCCAACTATTACTTAATAAGTTTGAGAACACGTTTTTAAAGACTTAATAAAATAAGGGGCAAGTAAAAGATGACCATCATTCTCTAGTGGAAGAGGTACGTCTCGTCCTTGAACATAATTAATTTTGGGAAATGACACTTTGTTCTTTTCCTTGCAGATGACAAATTAGGGGCATGACAAATTTTGGTAATGACCCAACTGAGACAAAATCTCCACCCAAACCAAAATGGATATTCCATGTGCATTTACTTTGATGTTGCATAGTATCCTATTCATGCACGTTGTTTTGTGCAGGGGCAAAAGTAAGAATTCATCAAATCAAAGATCGGATTTTCAACCTCGATTGATCAATTTGTGTGTTTGTTCCCTTTTGATAGGGGCAATCCAAGGACACCCATTGCTGAGACAGTCCATTCGTGGGACAATTCCTTGAATAAACGCTTGAAATCATGTTTTTCATACTTATGAGAGCATTTTTTAGTGTAGTAAGTCTGTTTGAAGTCACAAAAGCTTTTCATGCTTAAAGTTGCTAGACTCTTTTGAAATGAGATTTTTCATAGTGATTTTACCTATTTAACTTACCAATTTCATGTGGAGATTTGTCAAGATGGACAATTCGATGGAGTGATATCAAATGCTTAAAAATGCGAAATGAGACGTGTCGGGATGATGAAAGGCAAGCCTTATCCTATACACAGTCCCCTACTCATACACTTGTGAGATGAGTGTAAAAAGTTTCATATCCGCAAGGTAAAGAGTTTTCTCGCGAAAGGTATGATGATTGGAATGATGATGGGCAATTTATTTCTCTATCTCAAACACTACAGGTGATCCATTTGCTTAACCCTTTTGAGCCTCATACACTTATGAATATGTTTTTCAAATTATCCCTGTCAAGAACCACCCCACATTGAGGCAGATTGGAGGTAAGATGACATCATGTGGAGAGAAAAATGGAAAGACATTTTTTCTTATTCTCACTTGCATCAATCTTCAAGTAGTGGTATTACATTGAATTCATGTGGTAATTTAAGTGTCTTAGGATGACGAAGAACATTTCTTTCTCTATCCTATATACTTATATCTTTTGCATAGCTCACTTGAGCCTGTAATTTCATTTCTTCAAATCCAGTTGGTGATCATCCCCCACACTAGGGCAAGGCAAAAAGCAATTGTTCAAATATTATGGTCTGGAGTGCTAACAAAAGACAAAGACTTCCCAAGGGTCCAAATGTTATGGTAATTCAAAATAGAATCAAGGGGCATGAAAAAGCAGTGTGCCTGGTAAAAGCAAGGCCAATGCTCATAAAAAAAAGAGGTGAAGTAAAAATGAATGAGAACTAGAGGCATGGAAAAGCGGTGTGCCTAGTAAAAGTAAGGCCGATGCCCATATATATATATATATATATAGAGTCAAGATAAGGACTATTAGTTGTAAAAGGTTGTATCTCCAACGGAGTAATACTCAAAGAACTCAAATGCTGAGTTTCTACAATCAATGGGGCACCTTATGAAGACAATCCCCGATGATGAAAAAGAAAACCGGTGGCAATATCAAGATGATCATCAACTCTCACCATTTACACTTATTTTGAGCCTAATGATCATTTCATTTCTCAACCCATGATCCCAACTTATGTTATGTCCCTTATAAAGTCTCTTCATATTAGGGCACTTGAATTAACATGGGAGTTCATATGTTTTTAAGCATCGCTTAAGAAAGTGCGAACAAAATTATTTTCTTTCTCATTTTGCAAGGTTCTTGACTTGTGACCCGGAGATGGTTACAGAATTATTCTTTTAATTGCCTTGACTCAAAGAGTCTCTTTGTTAAGCCGCTGACCAAGCCCACATTACGGTCCTTATTGAAAACCTCTCAGATTGGTAAGGTCATATTGCTTTCGAGAATACTCGGACCCTTGTTGATATGATGATGATGAGATTGAGTGATTCTCATAAAAAAAAAAGCTATTCTAAATGAGAGTAAGTGAAAGTCTTTTCTAACTAAAAGTATCTCATTCAGTATTCTTAAGAAATTCATGCCATTGTCTTGAATGACAATTCTCTCCTGTGGAAATTTGGGTGATGCAAATATGGTAAAGTCATTATGCATAAACCTTGATTGAATTATGAAAACTTCACTGAACTTTAAAATGTGCATTCTAAATTAGCTCAAATTGTCTACGTATTTAATAAATGCATATTAGTTTTTGCTCTAATCATGTCTGACAAGTAATATTTTCTTGAAGACCGAGTAATACTTTACGTTCAAGTTGCTCCTTGAAGCTTTGAGATTCGGCGTGCTTTCGTAGCTCGAAGCCCTTTTCACTGGCTCGGCGTGCTTCCGTAGTCCAGTATCCTTTATATTGACGTGGCGTGCTTTCGTAACCTAGAATCTCTTTTAATAGACTCGGCGTGCTTCTGTAGCCTGGAGTTCCTTTAAATTGACCTGGCGTGCTTCTGTAGCCTAGAGTCCTTTTCATTGACTGGACGTGCTTCCATCGCTTGATGTCTCTTTTAATAGACCTTGCGTGCTTTCGTAACTCAGAGTTCCTGAGCTGACGTGCTTCTGTAGCCCAGAGTTCCCCTATCAAATTGGTGTACTTAGGAGGTGTTTTCTCTCAAGTGCATAGACACTCGACTTGGTCGAGCTGTCCCCCAAATGTGACATCTTGAATTCTCGACCCGTCCCAATAAAATGAAATAGGTATTTCGTCGACAAGCCTATGGTCCTTTTTCTTT
Organism: Eucalyptus grandis; assembly: GCF_016545825.1. Lineage (NCBI taxonomy): Eukaryota > Viridiplantae > Streptophyta > Magnoliopsida > Myrtales > Myrtaceae > Eucalyptus > Eucalyptus grandis. The sequence goes on along the minus strand of NC_052614.1, from coordinate 24,961,155 downwards.
GAGCTGATCACTCACAAGTTAACCAATTTATTGGGTGAAGCTGTTAAGGGATATAATCGAGGTAAAATTCCTAAAAGCTACTTGATAGGTCGGATTGGAGTAAAATTCACGTTCGGTCGATTTTAACCACGAAATTAAATTCGGTTTCGGAAATTGAACGTTCAAACATGTCACGATTTATTTATAAGACGTCGTCTTGTCTTTCGGAGAAATTCCATTGAGTTCGATATTTTTATGGAAAATCAAATGATTCAGAAAATAAATAAATAAATAAATAAATAAATAAATAAATAAATAAACCACCCCATGTGGTCGCGTTGCTGGCTTGAGCTCCCTCCCTCTCACGAAAGGGAAGAGTTCGAATCCCAAAGACATCGCTAGTGGTCTAAAGTGCCGTGTCGTGGTGGTAGGTTCTGCGCTAGTACTATTCCGGGTTTACCTCACTGGCTGCCGGTTGTACAAGGTTTCCAGGTCATTAAAAAAAAAAAAAAAAACTATTCGGAAAATAACGGAAATTCTGATTGGCCAAATTGAATGGATTTTTGGCCTCCTTATTGAGTCTTTGAGTGTTGGGAATTTATAGAATGTTTGTGAAATTTTTCTTTGGCAAAATTGGACATCAATTGGGGAAATTTGAGTAGAAATTGAAGCTCAAATTGAAGTAAATTCGGACCTAGGCTTGGGGGTGCAACATTTGCTATCAAATTAGGATATTTGTGGGAAATTATTACCAGAAAGTAATTGAAACATGATGATATGCTTGTAGGCTTTTGGGGGACCGATTAACTATTGACTTTTGTTGCTCTCTCTCTTCTTCTCAAGCCAGCTAGCTCACTGACTCGATGTTCACGGCTCCCCTTCATTTTGTTATTCCTTCGGTCTCAAGTTCTGCTTTCCTTTCATTCGGTCGAAGTCCACCCCACCGAAGACCAACAGCTGTTCTACTTTCATTTTTCATTTCCTCTGCACCTTCGTTTTCTCCTCTCCACAGAATACCCACCATCTGCCAACGTTTCCCCTCAACCGCAGCAACTTGTCCTCATCTCCATCCCTCCTTACATGCCGCCACACGTCCAACTCCACCCATTTCCCTTCCACCTTCACGAATTCACCAGCTCCATTTGAACGTCCACCAAGTCAACCATCAAAACCCCCGAAGCCCCACGTTGACCGCTAGACTCCACCTCCACTTGTCTCTTCCACCGTTTCAGTCATTCCACCGAAGCTGCTCCTTCAATTCTCCTTACAGCTGCCACCGCCAGCTCAACTTCATCGATTCTTCATGCCAGCCGTCTCGCTCGAAGCCAGCTCGCCTTCCGCCTTCCTCTGTCTCTTTTTGCGTTGAAGTCAGCCCAACGTCCGGCCCCAATTCCAGCGCCTATGGCCCGCATCTTCAGCCAGCTTCCACCTCCAAGCAATTTTACTTTCAACCCACTTGAAGCCCCGCCCAGTTCAGTGTTTCCAGCAGCCCAGCCCACGTGAGTTTCAGCCAAGCCCAGAGTCAAGGCCATCAGTAATCGCGGGCCTTGCAAGGCCTTTTGGGCCCGGTCCAGGTGTTTGTTGACGCCACCGAAAGTTTGGGTTTCGGCCGCCGTCGTGCCGTCGTCGCGGTGAACCGGTTTCCGCATTAAACCGGTGAGTTTATGTACTAAACTCTTCTTAGTAGGCTAATGAAATTTAGGGGGTGTTTAGTTTAATTTAATTAGGACTTAGGTAGTTAGTTAGATTAGATTAGTGATTTAATTATGCAATTATATATGTTAGGTGGTTAGATTAGTTTAAGTGAGGCCTAGATAAATTGTATTATTTATCTAGAAGGGTTCGAGAATTTTTCAGGTCTGTATCGGTATTTAATTTAATGATTTTGGCATAGTATAGTATTTTTTAGAATTTAAATTGAATTATTTAATAATTTTAGAAATTAATTAATTATTATTTATTTTTTCGAAAATTAGACCAGGATAGTCGGTGACCGGAATTTTGTGCTGATTGCAATGGTGTGGTTAATTTCTACAATTGAGTGTTGAATTGTGCAATTTGAATTTAAGTTGTAATTTTAGGAATTTATCCCAAATTTGTATAATTTTAGTAATTAATTATAAATTACCGGGGTGTTGGTTTACAATGCCAAAAATGTTTTCAAACTCTGTATAGATAGTTAGATTTTCTAAAGTAAATATATGAAAATTTTGGCTCAGGCCGATTGTGTATCCACACACGATTAATTTATCGAGTATTATTAACGTGATGAAAATAGGCCAGGACATCATTTTTAAATTGAGGAATTTAAGTACGAAGCACAATATCCTTGGTCGGGAGTGGATAATCGTATGTTGGTTAAGAGAATTCGTCATCCACTATGTGTCGAGTGAACAATGCTTTCAGATGGAAAGTCGTCTTGAGGTAGATGTTGTTGTGCTCGATGGGGCGAGACGACACTTAGCTAAGTGATGGATAAATCTGCTATGTGACGGATAGATCCACTATACGTCAAATAGATCCACTGTGTAACGGATAGATCTGCTATGTAATGGGTAGATATGCTATGTGAAGGATAAATCCGGTGTACGTCAGTTAAATCTGCTATATGACGGATAGATCCACTATGTGACAAATAATTCCACTGTTTGTCAGTTGGATTCACCGTTAAGACGGTTAGGTCATGCTCGTGTGATTGTAATTACTTGAAATGCATAATTGACTGAGATGTGGTGATTGATGGAGATGTGATTTGAGACATTCCAATTGGTGTATGAATTTGCTATATACCCATGAGTAATTGAGTTGATGAGATATTTCAATTGTTATATGCATTGTGATATGAACTGTGCTGACATGTAGGAAGGAACTAAGGCGAGGTAAGTTCTCTGCTCTAATTGTGTGGTTGTGTGGTTAAGGCGCATCTAGGCGTATTACCCTCCTAATCGGGGTTTAAAGCATAGACTTGCTGAGACATTGTCTCACTGGTTATTGAATAACCATTTTTAGGTCCTTAGAAGCTTATCGTGGAGGACCAAGGCCCTGAAGTCTGAGGAGGAGGAGGAGTACGGAGGATTGACAGATGTGTCCTATTAGTATGCCGTAGGATAGCCTCTTTTGAGAGTTGACCTTTTTGTAGACTTTCAACTGGATTCGTTTTGTACTTGAATCTCGTTGTTTATAAAAGTGTGTTTTTGTAAATTAATGTCATGCTTTTCTATCCCGAGATGATTATTGTCAGGGGATTTATTTTCGCTTTTGCATGTGCTTAAAAATGAATGGGCACAAACTCGACCAATTCGACCAAAGAAAGATGGGCATGCGCTCGATGTTCGGGGCGTGACACCAAATACTTTTCTCCATATTCATTCTGATTAATGCAACTGAAGAAATGTTTAGGTCTTGGTAAGATGATCTATGTTGCAATGCTAGGCGACCAAAGAAAGGTTCGTGTCCTAACTAAGCAAAACCTCATGCTAGACGATTGTAGAAAGGTACGGGTCCTAGACAATATTTGCTGCTTTAACAGGCGACCGTAGAAAGGTACGGGTCCTGGAAAATATTTTCCCATTTAGGCGACTGTAGAAAGGTACGGGTCCTGGAAAAACTGTTCTCCATTCAGGCGATTGTAGAAAGGTACGAGTCCTGGAAAGCAATTTTCTATTCAGGCGACCACAAAAAGGTATAAGTCCTAGACACAACCAAACACTACCATACTAGGCAACCGTAGAAAGGTACAGATCCTAGGAAAGCAGTCTCCTTACAAAGCCTTGTTGCTATTCTGGGCGACTGTAGAAAGGTACGGGTTTTGGACATGTAACACAAACTATCTTGAATTAATCTACCCTCCTTGAAGGTAAGATATTCCAAATAGGTTCCTTTACTGTTTGCATTAGCATTTCCATACAAATTGCATTCCAAAATATGACATCTCAGTCTGGATCTAGATGTCTTAATTATTTTCATCTAAACATTTCTCTTTGGATATGAATGTTTTTCGATCTTTCTCGTTATACTTTAATCTGGATCAAGGTATTTTGAGTTCCACAATTTTGACATCTTAGTCTGGATTTAGATGTCTTAATTATTTTCATCTAAGCATTTCACTCTAGATGTGAATATTTTTCGATCTTTCTCGTTATACCTTAATCTAGATCTAGGTATTTCGAGTTCCAAAATCTTGACATCTCAATTGGGATCTAGATGTCTTAATTATTTTCATCTAAACATTTCACTCTAGATGTGAATGTTTTTCGATCTTTCTCGTTATACCTTAGTCTAGATCTAGGTATTTCGAGTTCCAAAATCTTGATATCTCAGTTTGGATCTGGATGTCTTAATTTTTTTTTCTTTAAGCATTTCATTTTGGATATGGATGTTTTTCGTTCTCTTTCGTTATACCTTAGTTCGGATCTAGGTATTACGATAAACATTAGACTCTTCAAGGAACATAAGTGAAGACTAGATACTTGTAGAGTAAATGAAGATTTTTCATGTATCTCAGGATGCTTTACCGCACTGATTGATAAGTAACTATATGTACATTATTTCCTCTTGCATCATGCATTTGCATTAGCATTTTCATGCATTATATAAACTACATTCCAAAATGGAATTCATTTTCTAACCAAAAAAAAAAATCATTTAGTGCATGCATGATCAAAATTTAGGTATGAATTTGTCTTTGAAGGCGAAAGACCTTTTTTTTATTATTTATTTATGCAAACGCCTATGATTGACTGATTGATTATTTGTGTGGGTCGCTCAGTTTTCTAATTCTATGTGGAATTGGAAAGCAGGTTTCTATAAAGATACTGCAAAATGAGCGATCCGGAGCAGAGGACTCCTTAGAAGAGGAGTGTTGCATCAACCATTCGGGGTAGGACGCCAACTAGGGTCAATGCCCGAGGTAGAGCGCCGGCTCAAGCCAGCGCGAGAGAGAGAGAGAGAGTACCGCCTCAGGCCGGTACTGGTGTAGCAGCACTCGGTGATCCTAGATTAGGTAGGATCGTGCAGGCGCTTGAGGCTTTGGGAAATCTGATGGGACAACAAGTTCAGAATCAAGTCGCCGTTGCTGTTGCCGCACCTGCTGAGGTTCCACAAGGGAATGTGATCAGGGAGCGACTGATGCACAAGTTAGTTGAGTAGTTTTTGAAGTTGAATTCGTCGAAGTTCATAGGGGCAGGTGATCCTGAGGCTGCAACCTTCTGGATCCAAGAATTAAAAAAAGGCCTTCGCACTGCTGAGGTGCTCGGAGGAAGATAAGGTAGTCCTTGCGGTCTACTAGTTGCATGGAAATGCAAGTGCCTGGTGGAGGGCCACCAGAGGAAGAGTGTTTCCTAAAGGCGTAGTTCTAGTGTGGAACGCTTTCGTTGAAGTCTTTAATGGAAAGTACTTCTCTGTCTGTGTTAGAGAATAGAAGAGAATAGAAGATGGCAGAATTCCAGCGCCTTCGTTAGGGTCTGATGTCGGTAGATCAGTACAAGGTGAAGTTTGCCGAGTTGTCCCAGTACGCCCCTAGCCTGATTGAGGATCCAGTCAACAGAGTAAGGAAATTCTGAAATGGACTGAGATTGGAGCTAAAGGATCCATTAGTGCTGTTTAATCTAAAGGATTATAATGATCTGTATGAAAGGGCACAGTCGATTAAGAGAAACTTGAATGAATGAGCTGCTGCACCTAAGTTGCGGTTCACGTCCAACAAAGATAGTAATCAGTTTGGGAAGAAGCCAATGTCTAAAAAAAAAGTATCCCATTCCGCCCAACAGAAAGGATGGGATTGGAAAGTCAGCGCCTAACTCGAGCGGCGTGTGTCAAATCTGTGGGAAAAGACATGGTTCAGTTCCATGTCATATCAGAACGAGAGCTTGTTTTAAATGTGGCCAACACAGCCACCAAATCAGAGATTGTTCATGCAGGCATATGGAACCACAGCAGTTGTTATTATCGCAGTCGATGGGACAGAATAGAGGGAATGCACCACAAACAGGATGCTAGTAAGATGGCGAAAGGGACAGGAATGAACCGAGCTATGCGTCGATCAAGGGAAAGAATGGTTTTGGGGTAATTTTATCAGATTGGCACAGTGGAATTTTGGTTAAACTTGTAGAATTTCAGTTTGTTGAAATGAAGTTGTAAAAAGGAGAATCGTTGGCTAGAGTTGTACTCGACTATTTTGCTTTTGTGTGACCTTGTCATAGTAATTAAAGTGGGTTGGTTCAAGAAGCAACGAGTTGTGTTGAATTGTTGTTTGGCTTAAGGAGCATCTTGTCATGGATTGTTATTGTGAAGTAATACAGTTTAACCCGTTAGCGTGTGGAAGTTTGGAATTTGTTGGAAACCGAGAAGGACCATCGATTATTTTAAATTCATCACTTAAGGCAACCGGTTTCTAGATATAGGTTGCCAAGATTAATTGGCAACTGCAGTGGATACGACAGTTGAGGAACCGAAGATGAAGAACATAACTGTGGTACGGGAGTTTTCTGAGGTGTTTCCTGAAGAATTACCCGGTCTGCCCCTAGAAAAGGAGATCAAGTTCGTGATTGAGTTGGCCCCTAGGACAGAGCCAATCTTTAAGGCTCATTACCATGTGGCGTTGTCAGAATTGAAAGAACTGGAGGTATAGATGCAGGAGTTGTTAGACAAGGGATTTATACGCCCTAGTGTGTCGTCTTGAGGAGCACCAGTCCTATTTGTGAGGAAGAAATATGGGTCGTTGCGCCTTTGCATCGACTATGGGCAACTCAACCGGGTGACAATTAAGAACAAGTACCCGTTGCTGAGGATTGACGATCTGTTCGATTGGTTATAGGCAGCGTCAATATTCTCGAAGATCGACCTGAGGACAGGTTATCATTAGCTAAGGATTAAGAAGAAGTTGAACAGGAGACAATGTCGTGGGATGGAGCTTCTCAAAGATTATGATTGCGACATCCTGTATCACCTTGGAAAGGCTAGTGAAGTTACAGATGCGTTGAATCGAAAGTCATCGATTGCACAGGTGGTGAATCAGGAGTGGATTTTACTTGAAAGAGCTAGAGATTCGGTTTTCAAATTTGAGGTAGGCCACCTTTCAAATCTTATGGACATCCTCAAAATTGAACCAGAAGTATAGCTAAGAATCAAGACGTTGCAGTTGACAAACGCAAAGATCCAGAATATTCTGCAAGAAGATACAGAAAAGCGAAAGGCTAAATTTCTAAGTTACCGAAGATGGAACACTAAGATTCCGTGGATGATTGGGTGTACCCGACGATGCGGAGCTTAAGGAAGAGATCTTGTTAGAAGCTCATCGTAACAGTTATAGTATTCATCCAAACAGTACGAAGATGTGTCAGAATCTGCGTCAACATTATTAGTGGATCGGTATGAAGACAGATATTGCTAGACATGTTGCCAGGTGCTTGACGTGCTAGCAAGTGAAAGCACAGCATTGCAAACCCGGAGGATGTTTGCAATGTCTTGAGATTCCCGAGTGAAAATGAGAACATATCACAATGGATTTTGTGATGGGTCTACCGAGAAGTCAGCAAGGTGATGATTCGGTATGGGCTATAGTCCACAGATTGACGAACTCTGCTCACTTCGTCGCCGTATGAAAGGACTTTGCCTTGGATAGATATGCTGAGTTGTACGTGTGCCAGATAGTCCAACTACATGGAGTACCAGTGATGATTACGTCAGATCGAGACCCATAGGTTACAGATTGCCTTGGGAACGAAGCTGCATATAGCACGGCCTATCATTTGTAGATAGATGGCTAGTCTGAGAGGACAATTCAAACCCTCGAAGACATGCTGTGAGCTTGTGTGTTGGACTTCAAAAGAAGCTGGGAGGAACAGCTTCATCTAGTTGAGCTCGCCAACAACAACAATTATCAGCAAAGTATTTAGATGGCACCATTTGAAGAGTTGTATGGCAGAGAGTGCAGAACTCCAATTTGTTGGGATGAAGTCAGAGAGCGGAAGATTACCGGCCCAGAGTTAGTTCAACGGTCAGAGGATTCCGTTACAGTTATCTAAGAGAGACTTAAGACTGCTCAGAGGCACCATAAAAGTCAAGCAGATAAGCGGCGAAAACCAGCTCAAATAATAGATCGAAAGGGGCGAGTGCTATGTACCAAGATGACCTCTTTGGTCAAAGTGGTATGGCAACACCGCGGGACAGGAGTAACTACTTGGGAAAGCGAAGAATCGATGAGATGACAATACCTCCACCTTTTTGAAGAAAATTATTATGGTTTAAATTTTGATGACGAAATTTTTATAAGAGGGGAAAAGTTGTGGCATCATGAATTTCGACCTCGTCTCAATAAAATGAAATTGGCTTTTCACCGATGCTCCTATGGTCCTTTTTCTCTAAGCCGATCACTCACAAGTTAACTAACCTATTAGGTGAAGCCGTTAAGAGATATAACCACGGTAAAATCCCTAAAAGCTACCTAATTGGTTAGATTGGGCTAAAATCGCGTCCGGTCGATTTTAACCACGAAATTGAATTTGGCTTCAGGAATCTGACATTCGAGTGTGTCACGATTCATTTTTAGGACGTCGTCTCATCTTTCAGAGAAATTCCGTCGAATCTGGAATTTTGTGGAAAAATCAATTTCAGACAAATCGGAAAAATGGAAGAAATTTGGATGGTTGAAAGAAGGGGAATAAAGGGCTGCCAATTTTTGTTTTTTTTGTGAGAATTGAGACTAAATTCTCATTGGAGGTAGCATGGACTTTAGTGGCACAAGAATTTTGGGGTATTTCATGATTGAATTAGATAATTCTTCCCTTAAAGTCTTTGTTGGCTTTAATTCCCCCCCTTTCTCTCTCTCTCCCTCTCTTTCTCTCAATCTCCCCCATGCGTGCGTGAAAACCCTGTAAAACAGCCCCAGTTCGCCAACTTCTTCCTCACGCCTCCCTCACCCCACGTTCTCTCCTCTCTTCTCTATTCTTCTGCCCACGCCAGCTCACGTCCCCATCCCCATTTTCCTCACGCCTCATTTCTCCCTCCCCCACATATTCATCTTCCTCACAATTCCTTCCCCTCCCTTTTTTCTTCAGTCGAATAGCCCCCATGTTAGCCCCCACTCCCCTCATGCCAGCCTTCTTCATTTCCCCTCCAATTTACTTCCTGCCACCCTCATTTCTCCATCCCATTCCACACGTCTAGTTCATCTTCATTAGCATCATCAGCCCATGTCCAACCAGCATTCCACCACCACTAACTCATCCACGACGCCACAGCTTCAACTGCCTAGCTCACCACCCCGTCCCGGTCATAGAAGCATGTCCCCGCACCGTGTCCATCCCTCCTCAGCTCCATCTTGGACCAAGACCAGCTTAGCCAAGCGGAACTGAAAACTCCTTCAGCAGTGACTCGCGAGGTGTTTTTTAGCGCCTTTCGGGCCTCCTTTGGGGCTATCGTAGACACGGGTCTTCATCACCTTTGTGTCGCCATCGTGGTGGACTTGTCGGCTTGCTAATCCGGTGAGTTAACTGCCTAATCCTTGATTTGGCTATTAATTGCACTTAGGAGATTAGATTAGTGTTAATTAGCTTAGTTAAATTAGTACTAAATGAGATAGCCTTAAGATGGATTAGTATTAATATAAGATGGTTAGATTAGTCTTAATATGGATTAGTGTTAATCTAATTGGTGAGATTAGCATTAATGAAGGCGGATTAACCTAATTTGCTGGATTTCTCCTAGATCTGGTTTCTGGACCCTCACCGTTTGCCATATTTGTAGATCAAAATGGGTTGCGAATATGAGGTCGATTCCTTCTTGAGAAATTTTTTAGACATCTTCAGCTATGACATATGTTTTACTCAATATTTTTAGAGATTTAAAAGTATTCGATTTCAGCTTCGTCATTTGCAAATAGAATCTCAGACTGTGCTGGAATTTGTGACCTTTTAGAATTTTAGGGATTTTTATCAACTCTTAGGGTTCGAATTTCAAAATGGTTTTTTCACAAAAATTGTTTTTCACATCTTGTAATTTAACATAATCAAATTTCAGATCAAACAGACAAGTTTTGGGGTCTCGAACCAAACTGATTTCAGAAAACAGACTTCCTGGAAATGAACACAGTTTTTTGTACTGGATTGACTGATTTACTAGGCTTAATCTAGAAAGATTTGGGTTAAGGTGTCTTCATGAAATTTTATTTTTGTGTCTTTTACAACATATTCAAATTTGAGAATTTTCCGAACTCTTTTGGTTAAGATTCTAGATTTAAACTCGGAGACGCGCAAGTGGACTGTTTATGCCGGTTAGGACCAGTTATGATTTTGTGGTGTTATTGGTGCAATGCTTGCTGGTTTGTGCATATTTGATGATATGGTTGGTTTGTGACATGCTTGGAACTTGTGCATGATGATGTGTGAATGGTTGTGCCACGGCGATGGTTTATGGTCATGGCAAAATATGGCTATTGAAGGGTGATATGTGATTATGTGAGGACTATTGAAAGATGAGGTGATGTGCTGAGGCAATCACATGTGTTTTGTGGAGGAAACCGAATGGATGGTAAGTCGGTAAAGAACTAATTGCTACACGATAACGTAACTTCGTGTGGGCCACCTCTAGAATCTTGTACCGTTGCTTATTGTAGTGTTACATGGTGAACTGAGTCACATGGGAGCCACCTCTAGAACTTTGCACTACTGTCTTACATAGTCAAGGGCTAAGTGCTAAACGACAGCGTGACTTCGTGGGAGCCACCTCTAGAACCTTGTACTAGTACTATATGTGAAAAAGGACTAAGTGCTACATGATAACGGAATTTCATGTGAGTGACCTCTAGAACCTTGAGCTATCGCTCATTGTGGTCAGGGACTAAGTGCTATACGATAGTGTGACTTGTTGTGAGTCACCTCTAGAACCTTGTACTATTGTTGATTATGGTCAGGGAATAAGTGCCACGTGATAACGGAACTTCGTGGGGGTCACCTCTAGAACCTTGAGTTAGAATATGAAGTTTGGATATTGACAGTGAATATCGGGTGTGGATGTGATTATATATTGTGATAATAATGATACTGTCGGAGGTGTGAGCCGACGATGCCCCGGGAGTGTCGGGATGCCCGGAGGTTTGTGCCGGATGCCGGTTGTATTACGATACATGCCCAGAGGGTCCTCAGGAGTTTCGAGATGCCCGGTGGAATACGGTACGTAATTCCGGGGGGAATGCTTGGTGGTATGGCGGTATGTAATTCCGGAAGCCCGGGAGGTTTGTGCTGGGGGGATTCCTCGTGATGCTAGTTGGGGTGCGAGATGCCCGGAGGTTTGTGCCGGAGGTTCCTCGCGATGCCGGGTTGGGTGCGAGCGATAAATTGTGGGATGCAAACATTGGTCCCTGGAAGAAAAATAATGAGATCCTTGTGAAAGATAAATATTAAAATTGAATCATGTGCATGGGTGTTTGCATATGGCATGATGCATAATCTGCCTATGAAAGTAAATTGATGCTATTTGATATTGAGAATGCGATCATGAAGGCTTGAATGGATCTCATGGGGATGTATACATGATAGCATGGATGATATGAATCATGGTGATATATGCACGATGGCATGGTAAGATATGCATGACTGCATGGTGATATATGCATGACCGCATGGTGATGTATGCTTGGTAGCATGGATGATATGTGCTTTACTCGTGATATCTTGATTGTCTTGCTTGTTGCATTGTGTAGTTTGGTGGATCTTTACTACTGAGTGGTTGTACTCACCCTTTTGGGGACTAACATTTCAGATTGAAAGATGCCTCTATCACTTGTCACGCGTGGTACGTTTTATGGATTACTGTCTGATGTCAAGGTCGAGTGCTCGAAGCACCCCTACGTTGGTGTTCATGGTCTGGTGTTTATCCGCGTCCGTGTTTTGGTCATGTATGATGTGGGCTTACGTAATGGTCCCGTTGTACAAGAGTTTCTGTCTATCCATGTTCGTAGAGATGGGAGGATGATGGGGATGATGTCGCTGCTGCCAGCCGATGCACCGGGATGGGTGTGATAGGAGCGTGTGACTGGTGGAGGTTGACACTTTTTGGGATGGCCGACACTAGCTGATGGATAGATGTTCACGTTTGATGTATAGTCGGGTTCTTTTTGGGTTTAGCCGAGCTTACTTAAAGTTTTGGCCCTTTTGTTGTACCGACTTGTGAAATCCACCTTAGTATGTAAATAAAAGTGATTTGGCCCTAAAATGCATATATATATATGGAAGGTTGTAGTTGGTGTGTAGTGCATCGTATTATTTAGTTTGCATACGGGTTTGGGAGATGATAAGTATGCTTCCGTTACATGAACTGCGCTGGGATTGATCTAAAAGATGCGAACCCCCAGGTTTTATGGACCTGATGCAATTGAAATGGTATCAGAGTGGAATGTTATTAGGACAAGTGATAGGTGAGCGAGCTGTGGCGACCCTAGCGGATCGGGGGCCGTGGCGAGGGGTGCTACACTAAAGCCACCTAAGTTTAATGGAATGGGAAGTCCTGAGGAGGCGGAACATTGGGTTGATGGGATAGATTAGATTTTCCGGTTGTTGGACTGTAGTGATGCTTAGAAGATAGTTTTGGCAGAGTACCAGCTAGAGGGAAATGCAAAGTTTTGGTGGAGAGCTTCAAGAGATACGATCTTTCCACTAGGTACTGATATAAACTGGGATGAATTTGTTAGAGCTTTCAATAGAAAGCATTTCTCTGATTGTGTTAAGGATAAGAAGATCACTGAATTTGTCTAGGTATGCTCCCAGATTGATTGAGGATCGAGAGGAAAAAGCTAAGAGATTCCTAAAAGGGTTAAGGACTAATATCAGGAAACAATTGGTGCCTTTGAACATAAGGGATTATAATGAGATTTATGAAAGGGCACAGTTGGTGGAACAAGATTTGGTGAGGGAGCAATCAGAATCTAAGATGCAGTTGACCTTTAGTGATATCAGAAGGGGTAGGAGACCCTATCCTAGTCAAGGTCAGACCTGGGATTCTAAGAAAAAGAGTAATTTTGGAAATTTTGGAAGAGCTAGGGATGGGCTGAATATAGGGAAAGCACCCTATCAGCATGATGTTTGCCGAAGGTGTGATGGGCGACATGGCCCAGGACCTTGCAATGGATGGCCGAAATGCTATGGTTGTGGACAGATAGGTCACCTCAAGAGAGACTATCCACGAGAGAGGTCGCAGCTAAGTGTCGGCTCGGTGCGACAGGTATAGCAAGGTGCTGTTAGACCAAATCTACCAAGGAATCCACAGAGGCCACCAGCACAAGGAAGGGTGTATGCGGTCACCCAAGAGGAAGCGGAAGCTTCCAAAAATGTTATAATAAGTACGATTTTCATAAATGGCAAGAAGGCATATGCATTGTTTGATACGGGTGCTACGCATTCATTTATATCTGAAAGATATAGGCAATTGAGTGAAATAGAAACTACGCCTCTTGACACGCCTCTTTGTGTTTCCACGCCTTTAAAGAATATGGTGTTATCTACAATGATGTGTGCAAAATGTAAGGTAATTATAGAAGGACGGGATATGGAAATAGACCTAGTTGAGATGGCTATATATGACTTTGATGTTATCATAGGAATGGACTGGCTCCATAAGTATCAGGCTAAGGTGGATTGTCATAGGAAAATGATCCAATTCACGTTACCTGACCGGTCTAGTTTTGAATCTGTTGGAGGTCAGACAAACTCCTCTATAGCCATTATCTCAATGGTAGAAGCTCATGAACTACTTGACGAAGGATGTCAGGGATACCTAGCAGTGGTAAGAGATCTTACTAAGAAAAAGGCTGAAATCGGTGAGATCCAAATAGTCAGGGAATTTTTGGATGTGTTTCTTGAGGAGTTACCTGGATTACCACCGAAACGAGAGATTGAGTTTGAAATTGAACTAATGCCTGGAATAGGATTAATATCGAATGTCCCGTATAGAATGGCCTTAGTAGAGTTGAAGGAGTTTTCAGGAACTTAAAAGAAAGTTGACTACAGCTCCAATTCTAACTATACCATCTCGATCTGAAGGATTCACAGTGTATAGTGATGCTTCTCATAAAGGACTGGGATGTGTTTTGATGCAACATGGCAAGGTCATTGCCTATGCATCTAGACAATTGAAACCTCATGAACTGAACTACCCAACACATGATTTAGAATTGGTAGCTATAGTGTTTGCTTTGAAAATATGGAAGCACTATATGTATGGAGAGAAGTTTGAAATCTATACAAATCATAAGAGTTTGAAGTATTTGTTTTCGCAGAAAGAGTTGAACATGAGACAGAGAAGACAGTTGGAATTATTAAAAGATTATGACTGTGAAATACGATACCATCCAGGAAAGGCAAATAAGGTGGCAGATGCCCTTAGTTGAAAGTCGGCTATGGACATGGCTAGTCTAAGAATAACAGAGTGGAATATGTTAAAGTCAATTGTGGATTCAGACTTCAAATTGGAGATAGACTACCTTACTGGTATGCTCGCTGCGTTGAGGATTGAGCCCGAAGTTTTTCAAAAAGTTAAGATTTTACAAAGGTCTGACCCGGAGATTGTGAAGATACGAGACGCTGTGTCTTTAGGGAAAAGACCAGAGTTTCAAGTCTACGAGGATGGAGTAGTAAGATGACAAGGACGGCTCTGTGTTCCTAATAATGAAGAAGTAAGAAGGGAGATCATATCAGAAGCACACAAAAGTAATTATAGTATTCATCCGGGGAGTACAAAAATGTATAGAAATTTACGCTAGCAATTTTGGTGGAATGGCATGAAGAAGGATATAGCTAAACATGTTTCCCAGTGTTTAACATGCCAGCAAGTGAAAGCGGAACACCGTAAACCCGCAGGACTATTGAGACCATTGGACGTGCCAGAATGGAAATGGGAGCATGTGACGATGGACTTTGTGCAAGGACTGCCAAGGACATCAAGTGGTCACGACTCTTTTTGGGTAATAGTGGATCGTTTGACTAAGTCTGCTCATTTCCTAGCAGTCCGCGTAGACTACTTGATAATTAACTTGCTGAGATATATGTGAGCCAAGTGATACGCTTACATGGTATTCTTGTAACGATCACATCGGATCGAGACTCTAGGTTTACTTCAAATTTTTGGCGAAGTCTCCAAAATGCTTTCGGGACAAAGCTTCAATTTAGTACTGCTTTTCATCCCCAAATAGATGGACAAACGGAAAAGTATAGGCATGGCTCCGTTTGAAGCATTATATGGAGGAAGGTGTAGGACTCCTATTTGTTGGAATGAAGTAGGTGAAAGGAGTTTGACAGGACCTGATTTAGTACAAATTACCACTAAGGCTATGGAGATAATAAGGAAAAGACTTAGAACAGTCCATAGTAGGCAGAAAGACTACGCAGATAAGCGTAGGAGACCTTTAGAGTTTAATGTGGGAGATCATGTATTCCTTAAAGTATCCCCTATGAAAGGAATATCTCGATTTGGAATGAAGGGTAAGTTAAGCCCTAGATTTGTTGGACCTTTTGAGATACTTGAAAGAATAGGAGATGTAGCTTATCGTTTGGCGCTGCCTCCTAAATTAGGAAATTTACATGATGTGTTCCATGTATCGATGCTAAGAAAGTATTAGCCGAGTCCTGATCACATACTCAATCATGAAGCCATCAAAGTGGATGAGAAAGTAAGGTACGTTGAAGAGCCTGTGCAAGTACTGGATCAGAAGGAACAAATCATTAAGACCAAGAAAATTCCATTGGTTAAGATATTATGGCGACATCATGATGTGGAGGAAGCCAAATGGGAAAGTGAAAATGAGATGAGGGAAAATTATCCTCACTTGTTTAAAGAGACATAGGCAATGTCTAATTTCGAGGACAAAATTATCTAAGGAGGGGAGAATTGTGGCATCTTAAAATTTCATAGCAACTTGTGAATATACCATGAGCCATGAATAGGTGATGGAAGCGCCATCAGACTATGTTATGGTCATTGGCTAATAGATTATAATTTAATCAAGGCCGAGCATTTAATGACCAATTATTTGGTTGGAAATATATCCTATGTCCATGTGTGATTAAGAATTTGTATTAGAGGATAAATTGATAAGGAAATTTTGTTCTTGGCCATGTACTTTATAAAATGGATTTTCGGTGATGTTACAAAGTTTTATGGCCAAGTGAATAAGTGTAATTAGGCATTTATATAAGTGGGAGTTAAGGTGGATTATGAGGAATAATTGTGGGCTGGGTAATTAAGGACCAAATCAGCCCAAGATAGCCCACAATTACCCACCATTCAGCTGACCAAGCCCGGCCCAAGGAGCCCATGAAGTAGTCGACCGAAGGAGGGAGAGGCCCGGCCCTTTTGGCCCATCAACCTGCATGGCAAAATTAACAAGTGGCAAGAGAGATTAGCCAAGTGTCTAATGCCATGCAAATCAAATGATTGCCAATGATGAATGGGAAAGAAAAGAGGAGGGGCGGAGTGAGCGAGGGGGGTTGTCACACGGGGGAGAGAAAGTCGAGAGAGAGAGAGAGAGAGTTGTCGCGAGAGAGAGAGAGGGAAACCAAGCGAGTGTGGGAGAGAAGAAGAGAAGAAGGAGACCGGTAGCCGTTGTGCGTCCACCTAGCTGCCGCCGTCGAGCCCGCCTTGTCCCACCGTCGTGCTTGTTGCGGTTTTCTTTGGACTAGAGGCAAGTAGAGTCTGTTAGCCTACACTTTTCTTGCTGTGGTTGTGATGTTGAATGCTGGAAATGCTTGAGTTGTGATGTTGAATGCTGGAAACTCGAGTGAATGGTGGTTTTCCAAGTGAGTTGTTGCATGTAGGAACGGTCCGACCTTTGGTGATTTCGTGAGTTGCATGCAATGTTCTAGTTGGAATCTCACTTTTACTTCCGGATGGAAGTTGTAGAGGACTTCTTGGAGAGTAACATATCAAAATTTGAAGGGAAATGATCAAGTGTAGGGCGGTGAAACCATTTTTCTTTGATGAAATTAGATCTGGAAACAGTTATGCTGACCTAGTACGATTCTGTGAATTTTTATAAAATTATCCAGTTAAAATTTGACCTTGTGTCCTTGATGTAATTTGTATAAGACACTTTAAGGAGTAACATACTAAAATTTGAGAAGAAAATAACATGTGTAGATCGGTGAAACGATTTTTATCCAAAATGGTTAGATCTGGAAATTTTGCCGAGGGTTAGGGACGGTTATGGTGATTATAGCTTTTATCTATCACGAATTTGACCTAAAATTCTTCACGAAAATTCTACCTCTAGGTCTTGGCTATGACATATCAAAATTTCAGAATTTTCTGAGTTGATTTAGGGTTTATACCGAATTTGTGAATGAAACAGTGCAAAGGCGATGTTATGAAATTTTAAAGGCTGTGATGTATGGACTATAGCGATTAGTATGAAGCTCTTTCGACATGGTATTCTTCATGAAATATCTTTCTCTGGATCTTGTTTACGTCATATTAAATTTTCAAAATTTATTAAGACCATTTACTAATTTTTCCGGAATTTTAACTAAAAGAGTGCATTCTGTTTTATCCGAAATGTGCTGTATTTTCAAGAATAAATGGATTGCTCTATGAAATATGATGTCTTGGGTGGTTAATTATGCTGCATGTGTGGTGAAATTTAGCATGTCATATAGCATCAAAAAGGCTGGTTTAGACCTTGGATATTATTGCATCAAATGCTGATTTGAAAATGAGATATATATGGGAATATGCTTTGTGATGATGATAATACCGTCGGAGGTGTGAGCCGACGATGCCCTGGGAGTGTCGGGATGCCCGGAGTGTGTGTGCCGGATGCCCAGAGGTGTGTGCCGGAGGGTCCTCGGGAGTTTCGAGATGCCCAGTGGTATATCGGTACGTAATTCCAGGGGATGCCTAGTGGTATGTCAGTACGTAATTCCGGAAGGCAAGGGTAACCATTTTAATGGCGAGCCCTGGCGATTCCTCGTGATGCCAGGTGGGATGCGAGATGCCTGGAGTGTGTGTGCCGGATGCCCAGAGGTGTGTGCCGGAGGTTCCTCGCGACGCCAGGTTGGGTGCGAGCGATATATGAGGGATGCAAACACTGGTCCCTAGGAGAATGATGAGATCCTTTTGAATATCAAAATGGGAATTGAATCATGCATGTGTGTGTGTGCATATGGCATGTGGTATAATTGCCTGTGAAATTAAGTTGATACTATTTGGCATTGAGAATGCGATCATGATGGCATTGAATGGATCTCATGAGGATATATACATGATTGTGTGGATGACATGAATCATGCGTTTAGGTATGTGCATATGGCATGAGATATAATTTGTCCATGAACTTGAATTGGTACTGCTTGGCATGGGAAATATGATTAGTAAGGTATGACGGCATAAATGATATGTGCATTTCGCATGAAATTGTGGTTGTTTTGCCTATTGCATTGTGTAGTTTGATGGATCTTTACTACTGAGTGGTTCTACTCACCCCTCTAGGGACCAACATTTCAGATTGAGCGATGCCTCTAGCACTTGTCAGGCGTGGTACATTTTATGGCATACCGTCTGATGTAGAGGTCGAGTGCTTAGAGCACCCCTGCGTTGGTGTTCATGGTTTGGTGTTTATCCGCGTCCGTGTTTTGGTTATGTATGATGTGGGCCTACCTGATGGCCCCGTAGTACAGAAGTTTCTATCTGTCCATGTTCGTCGAGATGGGAGGATGATGGGGATGCTGCTGCCGCCATCGGCCGATGCACCGGGCTGGGTGTGATAGGAGCGTGTGACTGGTGGAGGACAACACTTTTTGGGATGGCCGACACTAGTCGATGGATTGATGTACATGTCTGATGTATAGTCGGGTACTTTTTGAGTATAGCTGAGCTTAGTTATAGTCTTGGCCCTTTTGTTGTACCAACTCTTGAAATCCATCTTAGTTATGTAAATAAAAGTGATTCGGCCCGAAAGTATATATATATATATATATATATATATATATATATATATATATGAAAGGTTATAGTTGGTGTGTATTGCATTGTATTATTTGGTTTGAGTACGAGTTAGGGAGACGATGAGTATGCTTCCATTATATGAACTATGCTGAGACCGATTAAGGTAATACAAACCCCTAGGTTGTATGGACCCGCTACAATTCAATGGTATCAGAGTGACTTATCGATAGGGCAAGAGAAAGGTAAGTGAACTGCGGCGACCCTAACGGATCGGGGGCCATTCGAGGGGTGCCACAATAGCACTATAGGCAGGTCGATGAGAGGCCCGATTTATTCAATTGAAAACAAGACTGAAAATCCAGGATGTCACAACTCTTCCCCTCTTATCACAGCATAGACATAGAATAGATTTCCAACAAAACAATTGTCCATTAAATGCTCGGCCTTGTTTAATTGTAATCTATTGGTTTAATGGCCATCTTGAATCTGTCTCTGATCACATCAACTGCAATCATTGATTGCTGAACTGACTCTAGGTTGTGACCTTTCTTTCTTTGACCTCTTGTCAACAAACTGAAGTTCTGTACACTTTGCTCTATCCTACTTCAAAAGGAACTATCTGACTCTTCTGCTGAAACTGGGATTCCTCGGGTTTAGATCTGATATAAATTCGTCACTAGCACTCCATGCAGACGAACTATTTGACACACATACACTTATGTATACCTATTCAAATCGAGATCTTTTCGTACTGCAGTGAAGTGAGTCGGCTTCATCCAAGAGGTTGCAAAAGTCCTCTCAGCTGACAAAGATGTGCCTTCACTCGCGGACACGTCTGACACTTAGCGACATGATTGGTGATGTCTATCCTCATACTAGACCACCAATAATGTTGACACAAATTTTGATACACCTTTGTATTACCATGATGAATGTTGTAACTGCTACGATGAGCTTCTGACAAAATCTCCTCCTAAGTGCTACATCGTCAGGTACACACAATCATCCTTGGAACTTTAATGTTCCATCTTCAGAAATCTGAAAAATCAACCTTTCTCTTATCGCTATCCTCTTGCAGGATTTTTTGAAATGTCTGGGTCTGTCAACTAAAGTTCCTTGATGCAAATCTGAGTATCCGGCTCAATTTTGAGGGTGGCTATAAGATTTGGATGGAAGCCCATCTAAAATTTGAAAATCGAATCTCGAGCTTTCACAAGTAAAGTCCATTCCTTGACCACCATTAGCACAACTGAAGACTCCTGACTCAACCCATCAATGACCTCGTTCGCCTTCCCAAGGTGATACAAAATATCACAATCCTAGCCCTTTAGAAGTTCTAATTCACAATGCTGTCTCTTATTCAACTCATTTTGAGAGAATAAATACTTGAGACTTTGATGGTCAGTGAAGATCTAGAATCTTTTCCCCACATAAATAATGTCTTCGAATCTTCAGAGAAAAAATAATTGATGCGAGTTCTAAGTCATGCGTCGGGTAGTTCAGTTCATGAGGTCTGAACTGATGGGATGCGTATGCAACAACTCTACCATGTTGCATCAATGCGCAACCCAGTCCTCTAAATGATGCATCACTATAGATCTCATATCCTCCAGGACTAGATGGAATGGTTAATACAGGTGTGGTAGTTAGCTTCTGCTTAAGCTTTTGGAAACTACGCTCACACTTGTCTGTCCACACAAACTTTTCTTTTGTCTTCAGGAGTTCAGTCAACGGTGACGCTAATACTGAAAATCCTTCTACGAATCTTCTATAGTATTTGGTTAAACCCAAAAAGCTTCTGATCTCTAACACCGACGTCGGTCTCGGCCAACTGATAACTACTTCGTTCTTGGTCGGGTCCATGGAGATTTCTTTGCCTAAGATCGCGTGACTTATGAACTTTACACGAGTCCACCAATGCTCGTATTTACTGAACTTAGTGTCCAATCCATGAGTCCTTGCGGTTTGAAGTACCATCCTTGGATGACTCTCATGCTCCTTAGAACTCCTCGAATACATCAGGATATCACTGATGAACATGATCATGAACTAATCATGGTATTTCTCAAATACTCAGTTCATCAAATCCATGACAGCAGCTGAAGCGTTTGTCAGACCAAATAGCATTACAATACTCTCATAAAGGCCACATCGAGTACGAAATGATGTCTTTTGTAGAACCTCTTTTCTAATTCTCAACTGATAATACCATGTCCTCAAGTCGATCCTCGAAAGTATCGACACTCTTTGTAATTGGTCTCACAATTCATCGATCTTCGGCAATGAACACTTGTTCTCGATCGTCACTTGATCGGGTTGATGATAGTCGATGCACAGATGCAATGAACCATCTTCCTTTTTCATAAACAAAACCGGTACTCTCCAAAGTGATGCACTGGTACGAGTAAATTCCTTATCCAGTACTTCTCGCATCTGCACCATCAATTCTTTCAACTCAGACAACAACGTCTAGTAAGAAGCTTTAGAGAGTGGCTTTGTCCCGGGTGCTAATTCATTCACGAATTCTATCTCCCTGGCCACAAGCCTGGCAATTCTCTTGGAAACATCTTAGAAAATTCCTGTATCATGGCTACGTTCTCCACATTTGGTTCCTTAACTGTCGCATCCACTACAGTTGCCAAATAAATCTTAGCAACCTAAATCCAGAAACCGGTTGTCTTAAGTGACAAAATAAAAGGGGATCAAGGATCCTCCTTGACTTCTGATAAATTCGAAACCTTCACTTACTAACGGATCATATGGTAATATAATACTACCATAATTCATTACAACAAAAGCTCTTTGAGCCATCCTTTTATACATAACATTAAGACCATACATAAGCAACTAGTCAAGTACAACTATAGTTCGTGATTCTCCTTTTTACAACTTTATTACAATCACGAGAGTTCTACAACCTTCACTCAAAATCTTGTTGCGCTACTCTGATAAAAACATCTCAAAAATATTCTTCCCCTAATCGATGCAAGGTCGGTCCATTCATGTTTCTTTAGCCATCCTAGTGGCATCATCTTTGCAGTAACGGTACTGACGCTCTCCTAGACCTACGCAGGCAGTTCCTCGCCTGATGGTCATGCTGGCCACATTCAAAGCACGCTCCTGATATACTCGAACACTGGGCTGATGCATGCTTCCTTCCATAGATTTGACACACATTCAATGAGTCATCTGACTCCTGTCGAGTGATAGCCTGCACCCTTCCTTGCACTAGAGGCCTAATCCAAGTATCCCACTGAATGTCCTGCAACGCGTTCTCTCTATCTTAATTTATCGGCGGTGGCGGTGACAACTACTGTGGTTCCATCTGCCTGCGCGAACAATCTCTGGCCAGGTGACCTTGTTGGTCACACTCAAAACAAGCACCCGTCCTAAAATGGCATGGGGTTGGTCCATGTCGCCTTCCGCAGAAGTGACACACGACATTTTGACTCTGTGCTGACTTTCTAATTCTATTCCTTCGATTGGGATGAATGGGGTGCTTTCCTTTAGTCATCGGCTTCTTCCCAAACTGATTTCCATCTCTGTTTGAACTGAATCTTGACTTGGATTCGATAGCTTACTCCCTAATCACAATTCCACATTGGACCTCAGCAAGTGTGGCAACAACATCAATTATGGCACTAGCGGCAACAGTGGCAGCTCGATCTTGAGTTTGCTGACCTAACAAATTCCTAAGGTTCAATAGTGCCTGAAGGATCCCGTCGAACCTTGGATCGCTCGGTGCTGCTACACTAGTACCAGCTTGTGGCGGTACTCCTTCACTCGCGCTGGCCTAAGCCGGTGCTCTACCACCACCACGACCTCTTCGGGCAACAACTCTCATCTACTTTCCACCCCGAGCAATAGATCTGATGGTACGCCTTGTAGGAGTCCCCTGCTCCTAATCACTCATAATGTAGTCTTTCTACAAAACTTGTTCCCAATTCCATATAGAATTAGAAACTGAGTGATCCATACAAACAAACAATTCTATCAATCAGCTATCACAGACATGCACCATCAAATTAAAAGTGGCTTTTCCTACTAACTATCACATATCCCATCGCACCTTATCACTCCAAATACAAACCTGCTATAATACCACTTAAACGGGGATGTCACGCCCCGATCCTTGAGTGCGTGCCCATCCCTTAGTGGTATATAAAATTTTTGCGACTTCCCAAGACGAGTCGCCGACCCTTTCATTTTATTATACATGCGAAAGCGAATAATAAATCCCCTAACAATAATCATCTCGGGATTGAAAAGCAGGACAACAGACTTTTCAATAAAACATGCTTTTAAATACACACAGAGTCAAATACAAAAGTCTACAGTCACATGATTTCCAATGATTGACTCTAAAAAAGAACTGTCCTATCTGACCTACATTTCAGATCATCTCAGCTCGGCTCCAGGTCTTCCACCCTACGGTCGTGAAAAATGAAGCCTACAACAGGGTGAGATATCAATCTCAGCAAGTTCACGCTCTAAATCCCGATTAGGAGGGTAATACGCCCAAGGTGTCCTAATCACACAATCGTACAATCACAGAGACTTACCTTATCTCAGATCCTCCCTTTAGGTCAGCACAGTTCATGTCACCATCATGTGTATATAGCAAATTCACACACCATTTGGAACATCTAACTCAATCACTGCTCACACGAGCAAGAATCACAATTAATCACGGCACATAAGCAAGAACTACTGGTACACATCGAAGCAAGAATTACCGACACATATCAGTCCATCAATTTAACTCAACATGCATTCCAATTAATTAATTATTACTACCCACACGAGAAGTTTTACCCGGCACACGCTGGGAAGAGTGATAACTACCGACACATGCCAGGGAAGAGTAATAACCACCTACACACGCCGGGGAAGAGTAATAACTACCAACACACGCTAGGGATGGGTTCTCTTAACTTTTAATGTTCACCAACACATGCTGGGGACGGGTAATCTTAACTTTCACACGATCATCAAGCATAATCTCTAGCCATGTCACAAACCAACTCTATATCATCAAATGTGCAATTTCCAGCAAGCAAAGCATCATGAAACATCACAAAATCAAAACCGTCCCTAACCGGCAGAATAGGCCCACTTGCACATCTTCAAGTTTAAAGAAACAAAATCAAACGAGTTCAGAAAATTCTCAAATTTGAATATGTTGTAAAAGACACAAAAAAAAAAATTTTGTTTCAGACACCATAACCCAGATCCTTCTAAATTCGGTCTAGTAAATCGCTCAATCCAGCTCCAAAAACTGGGTCTTTTTTCAGAAAGCCTGTTTTCCGAAACCAGTTTGGTTCGAGCTCCAAAACATGTCCGTTTGATCTAAAATTTGAATATGTTAAATTAGATTATGTTAAAAACAATTTTTGTGAAGAAACCATTTTGAAATTCGAACACTAATAGTTGATAAAAACCCCTAGAATCCTAAAAGTTCACCAGTTCCAGCGAAAATTGAGGTTCCGTTTAGAAAAATGACGTAGCTAAAAATCTTGATAAAAATATATGTTGTGACTGAGGATGTCTAAAAAATTTCTCAAGAAGACATCAACCTCAAATTCGTAACCCATTTCGATCTACAAAAATGACAAATGGCAAGGGTCTAAAAACCTAAACTGCAGGAATTCCACTAGATTTTACTAATCCATCACCAATGGTGCTAATCTCACTAATTAGATTAACACTAATCCATTCTAAGGCTAATCTAACCATTCTAGAATGTCACTAATCTAAATAACCCTTAAGCACAATTAACCTACTAAGTATGGTTTAGTGAGCAAACTCACTTGATTAAGGATCCGCTCAGATCAAAACGATGGGCACGTGGTGGGGAACGAGAAAATCCAAAGCGGGCCTACCAAGTGAGGTCCGGAAGGCACCAAAGCAAGCCCAAGCAGCAGCTATGATACCCACAAACTCCGGTTTTGATTTGGGCCGATAAAAGTTGGACTAGTGGTGCAGTTGAGCTGGAAACGAAAAGAAAGGGCTGCAACGGTGCTCGGCGGAGCTTGGCGGGGCTTCATGGTGGTCAAGGGAGCTCCGGCGGTGGCTGATGGGTAGCGAGCCACTGCTGGACGCGCGAACGGGCAGGAATGAAGCAGCTGGGATGCGGCTTGCACGGAGGACCCATGGGGGTGCGACGGGCGAGCGGTGGCTCCGGTGGTGCATGGCGACGTTCCGACTAGGCTATTGGTTCTGTTCTCTGAGATTGGTTGAGCTGAAAACGTGAGGAAGAAGATGGAGGGGTCGAAGGTAGCAAGAAGAAGGGGGAGAGAGAGGTGTGGTTGACGGTGGGGTGGGGGAGAGAGGAAGGAGGGAGGAAGGGGACCACCTTGACTTCATCCTCATCTCTTTGTCCCCGTCCTTTGGTCCCCACCACCAGTTCGCTTCCATAGCTGTTTTCCTATACCAAAAGACCCCTTCTAGATGCTTGAGATGGTCCAAATGTTGGGTCCAATGGGGTGTTACGAATTTTGAATGAATTTCCCTCAATTTGGACTTCAACCTTACTTGAATCAACACCAATTGGCCCTCAACCATTCCAATATCGAGTTCTCGATCAAATTAGTTTTTTTCATCACCAATTGATCATACTTGCTTCCCAATTGCGTGATCAAAAATAGTCCCTGACATTTTCTTTATAAAAACGACCCTACGTCGACTTTTTCCCAAAAAGTCTCGGTTTGCAGAAAATTTTCAGAGACTGAGTCAATGTTCCTAAAATGACTTGTGACATGCCAGAACTTCCAATTTCTAAAATCGGATTCAAATTCGTGGTTAATTTCAATCTGGCGTGATTTTAGTGTGACCTAGGCGACCAGGTAGTTTTCAGAAATTTTTAGTGCAATTGACCCATGGTTGATTTTCTTCGAGCCACAATGTACCACTTCGACACATCGGCAACTCTTGGTGGTCGTGAAAATCTCAAGGTTTCAATTACAGGCACAAGGTACCTAAAACGATAGAAAATCGGTCTAGTGCTGATCAACGATAATTTTGCAATCAGGTGGAATCACCCACACTTTGATCACACATCTCAGTCAAATCGACCTATCCCTAATCTCTGATCAATTTTGACAATGCCATAATGACCCTTGTAGACTAGCACGATCGAGTAGTCGATTTATGGTCGAATTCTCAAGTCAATTGTATTAAAATCTCTTAGTGACTTCTTTAGATAGTCTAGTTATCTCACGAGTGATCGGCTATGAGAATAGCACTATAGGCGTGTCGATGAAAAGCCCGATTTATTCAATTGAAAACAAGACTAGAAATCCAAGATGTCATAAGACTAGAAATCCAAGACTAGCACTATAGGCGTGTCCAATTTCTGTATATGTGTCGCACACACATTCGATGTTCAGCATAGGGCAACAACTCAACTCCTACTGGAACCAATCCTTGCAATAATTCAAAGTAAGAAATGTAAGCAAATAACATGTTAATATTACAAAGGAAACTATTGACTAATTTTTTCAAAAAGCAAGCATTACCTTTTGTTGGTCGCTTATGAATGCCCACACTTCTAGGTTTGTTATCTCTAAGTCAGCCATCAGATTTTTCAAGAACCGGGACCAATTGTCGTTGTTCTCAATCTTTACAATAGCCCAAGCTAGTGGGAACATTTGGTTATTCACATCTCTTCCAATCACCGTCAACAATTCTCCATTGCACAAGCCCTTCAAGAAATAGCCGTCCAATCCTATAATTCGTCTATAACCAGCTAAAAATCCTCGTCTGCATGCATCAAAGCACACATAGAACTTATCGAACTTGATCCCATTATCAGGAAGCGGCCTCTCCACCACCTCTACATACACTCTACTTGAAGGGTTTTGTAACCTACACTCCCAAGCATACTCCCACACCTGCCCATATTCCTTGCCATACTGACCAATAAGTATCTTTGTCACCCTTTGCTTTGCTCTTTTGCACCTTTTGCTTTGCTCTTTTGCACTGATTCCTCAATACTGATTCCTAGATACATTGAGGCATACACGCTCCTTCACCAGCATCCTAAAGTCAGTAATTTTCATCTCGGGCATCAGCTTAATCAGATTGAAGAAGTGCTTGGACAACCATGCACTTGTTACTCTTTTGTTTTGAAAATTAATGAAACAAGTGTGTTTCTCTTGGTAGGCTCTAATCTGAAAAGACCCACTCCTCTTAACAAACGTGCTGTAAATCTTCCATGGATAATTTTGCTGCGAACACCTAGCTCTTAGTGTTTCTAATGAAGTCAATATTTCTTTGTGCAACAATGGAGTTCTTCAGTATAGCTTCCCTAAATTGTATCGCATCTTGGAATTTCATACCTACTAACAAAGTAGGAGAGGCAACAAATGGATCATAGGAATGAAACTTACTTTTCTTCTACGCACAGCTCCTTGATCTTCTTCAAGCTCATCCTGGGAAGTAGCAATGTCGATGCTTTCTTCATAATCCGTCTCTTGGACAACAACATTAGCATCTACAGGGCCTTCGTCTCTGTTTGGAACTTCATCAACTACCTACAAAGTTGTAAATCTATCTGACAAAAAGTTCATTTATTTTTTCCTTGACTGTGTAAGCTCCTCGTCGTCATCATCACTTAAGATCAAGAAATTTTTAGCAGCCAACCCTTCATCATCATCATCACCATCATTGGATTCAGCTACTTCCTAATCTAATTCAGTGATGGTGACATCACCTATGTTACCATCACTTTGGTGAACAACATCTGCGCCCCTCTCCTCCCCGTCCTCTCCATCATACCCTCATTCATCCCTAACCTCAGTACTAGCTTGAATACCATCTCCTCCTTCTCCTACTTGGGTGTTATCTTTGTCATCATCTTTGTTCTCACTATCACTATTGTATTCAACATATACTTTCGCCTCTTCGCCATGAAGATAATCATATAGGACATCCCAAAAACCATTATCATCTTCTAAATTTCTCAAACCATCTCTCAAGCCTTTCCCAGGAACACAGTACATTAACTTTTGTACTTTGCAAGGCAAATATGTCACTATATCCCTAACAAATCCAGTATAAGATGCATTCTTTATATCTACAAAGATAGTACCCTCATTTCCCTCCTCATACTCCCACTCATCCTCCCCAATCACAAAATCCCCACCTTAGCAAACAATGACAGCAACATAGTCCTTATCATAAGCCATTTTTGCAACCAAAGAAAAAAAAAACAATTAACTTTTGGGACCACATTCACAAAGGACAATAGACAATTGCATGTGGAGGTCCCTACACTCATATAGACTTTATTAAAGAAAAGAAGAAAGAGGGAGGGAAAAGATGCACAGGTTAGATGAGATTTATTGGAAAGATGCCCTCAAGACAAATAGAGGTCCCCACATGACAGCTACTTTGATTATGTCGCATTCCCTTAAAATATTCAAAGGTCCCCTCGATAAGCATGGGTCCTCATGACACCCATTTCAACGCTGCAA
Organism: Eucalyptus grandis; assembly: GCF_016545825.1. Classification (NCBI taxonomy): domain Eukaryota; kingdom Viridiplantae; phylum Streptophyta; class Magnoliopsida; order Myrtales; family Myrtaceae; genus Eucalyptus; species Eucalyptus grandis. Next base: position 24,932,773 of record NC_052614.1, on the reverse strand, counting down.
TTTTTTTAAAAAAATGCCCAGAAGTCCCCACGACAACTACTCCGAACTCTAACAATCACCATCGCACATCACATTTCACATCCAACCCCTACAAATTACTTTCGCACATCACAATTCCACATCTAAGCCCTAAATCACACATCACAATACCAAGCACCACATCTAAGCCTTAATTTTCCCCCCACCAAGCCCTACATTTCAAGGCCGATCCTAAACTATCAATCTGAACCCCCAATAGGGTTCTAGCACCACATCTGAGCCTTAAATCTCACATTAATACCATCCAAGCCTAAGATTTCCCAACCGATCTCCAAATTTCAAGTTGGAGCCCTAATAAACGAGTCAGAGCCATAATTTTACCATAGGGGAGAGGAAGAAGAGAATAAACCTGAGCAAGCGATGACGGCGAACGACGACGGCAAGTGACGACGGTGAGTGACGATGATGAGCAATGACCTGTGAAGGGCAACCTGTGAACATCGATGGAGAGGATGTCAGATCTGGTGTGAACGTGAGCAGCGACCGGTTAAACCCTAAATAAGCTAAACGACGTCATTTAGCACTAAGGAAAAATGACGTCATTTAGTTTGGCCAAGGCAGAATGGATGGGGCGACGTTGTTTTCCTCCTCCACGTGTGCCTTTTTTTTTTTTTAAAAAAAAAAGTTGCTACACCGGTTAAGCATGTCGCCGGAAAATGCCATGTCTGCATTTTGGCTGGGTTTTGGCCAGATTGGCACTTAAGTGATCCATTTTGCCCCGATTTTGGCACTTAATTGTCCCTTTCCAAACTTTTGGCACTTAAGTGTCTCTCTGTGCCAATTTTTAGCACTCCAAGTGTCCATACCTCGTCCTTTTTCTCATATGGGACCCTAGAATCGCCCTCAATAAGCTTAAAAATGAAGTAGAGGATCCTAGAACATAGAATCACTAAAGCAGACATTTTGTGAATGAGGGCCATTTAGGGTAAGGACTTTCAAACAACTTAAGATTCGCTTTCACAAGATACAAAGTTAAAGATTATATGTCCAAGTAAAAAGATTACGTACCAACAAATTTTCTACATCAGTTGTGTGAGAAAGAATCGAAACTTTCACGAGAATTATTTGCCATGTTCTCTGAATGCAGTGGAGCAAGTGATCTGAGTATGTAACATACTTAATTTCGTCGCATGATTTGGTTTTCTTGCTCTTTCCTTCTCTTTCTTTCTGGGAAGAAACTTAACAGGTCAAATTGATTTGGACTATTTTGGCTTTCCCTTCACCAATTTATGATCATTTTGTTTTTGCTCATCATACCTTCAGATTAATTAATTTTTTGCATGAAAAGGGTGAAGCGGGAGGTGCCGGAGAACTGGGACAAGAGAATGCTACTGCTTGGGGACATCATTGAAGGGTTTGCTGAAGATGACATGGACGATTTCGTGCCAACCAAGGCCAGGTTCGAATTCAACTGGCAGCTTGACAAAATTAGCTATCAAGCTGAGACTCTGTGGGTGAAGGTGAGGAGTGAAAGTGCTAGTATGAACACCTAGAGGGGGGTGAATAGGTGTGAAGACAATTTTCGCAAAAAACAATAAGAATATTTTGCTTTTGAAACTAAGTCTCATGATTAGTAGACTTTAAAAGGGTTTAGACTTTAACTACAAAACTGAAGTATGAATAAAGTAAAGTGGTTTGGCTTAGATCAAGCCTACATCCACTCTCCCACACTGACAGCCTTCTAGCTGGTTTCCACTAAGAATCAAAAGAAAGTTTACAATATTGTGATCTCGACTTTACAGTGAAGAGTCTCTACTGCTCTCACAAAGTCTCTCTTTGAGTCTCTCTCTCTTTTGAGTACAAATTTGAGCACGGTGTAAGGAATAACAAGTAAATGGAAAGCTTCAAACTTTGGAATTCTTCTTTCACGCACTCTATCGAACAACTGGAGAGGCCTCCTTAAATACTCCTTCATGCCTTCTCAACCGTTGGCACTTTCCAAAGGAATTCTTCCAATCAAACCATTGGACGGAATCAATCAAAGAGATCTCAAGCCATTTGAAGATTGTGATAAAAGCCCGTCAATCCTATTCACTCATATAATCAAGATCTTGGTTTCCATAAGTAGATTATTTCCAAATTAACTTGCTATCTGAAAAGATTTTATCTATCTAAATTGATTCTAATAAAGATAATCAATCTCGTAGGTGAAATTTCCAACCATAAGATCATATATATCCTGTACGAACCGAACCCTTGAAAAAAGAAAGATAATCCCACATTTGAATAAGTCTTCATTCTTTACTTGCGTTCAATCTGGAATGTGTCAGAGTAGGCAGACTTTTGTTGTAAGATAGATTTTGACACAAAAGTCTGGCAATCTTCAGAATAGAACTTAGATAAGTTTTGTCAGCTTCAAAACAACATATGAGTTTTCTCTAATAATCTTCTCATTTTTTATTGTGACAAAAATTTCCTACAGATTTAAAGAACTATATCCTGCAAAACAATACTTTAGCAGTACATGATAACTTATAAAAATAGATTAAGGATCTGGATAAGATCGATTCTACAATCACAGAAAACTCGTTAATCTTGAAAAACTAAATAAGATTCAATCATCCACATCCATAGTAACAATCGCAACCACAAAAGATTACTGCAGAATATAAACAAACAACTGTAGAATATAAACGAACAAGTTCAAAGTTCAAATCTACAAACAAATAGTTCAAAGTTCAAATCTACACTCATATTCTCCCCCTTTTTTTGTCAACAGTAAAAAGAAAGAGAATTTCATAAAGATAGAGTTGAAAAGATGAAATCAATCAGGTTTGTCTGGGGGCTCGAACTAGTTTGAAATCCTCAAGCGACTACATTGCCTCTTCCACTTTGTTTACAACCTGGGACATCTGTTGATTCAAAGTCTCAACTTTAGTATCAAGAGACTGTACCTTAACATGAAGTCCATCAAGAGAGTTTGTGGAAGACTATAGGGCGGTATAAAGCTTTTAAATCTCATACTCCATGGCATATTGCTGAGCTTTAACCTCCAGAAGGAGCTCAACTAACCTTGAATAGTTGGGATCAGTTTCAATTTGAACATTGGCTTCAGCAAAGTGAGTTTGAGGAGTATCAAGAGATGGAGGAACATCGACTTGAATACGAGCATCTTGTTGCTTGTCCTGATTGGGAGTCTCTTCTTCAATCTCAGTCTTAGGAAAAGTGAGATGCAAAGACTTCTTCTGGATCTGCAGGGGATTTGCTAATGCCATCACTAGCAGTAGGATTTTTCTCAAGATCTCCCCCTGACTTGTTGCCTTCAGGTTGAGATGAGACTTCTCTTTTTGCAATCTTTTCTTTCACAAAACTGGATCCCTTCCCTTGTTGATTTTCTTCATCTTTGGAAGCAGCATCTCCTTTTTCTTCTTCAGAAACTCCTTTTTTAGTCTCGTCTAAAAGTGGTATGGTACCACTGGCTCCATTTGGGTCTTCATCTTTATGGTCCTTCTCCATTGATCTTTTAGGCTCAACTTCTTCTTCTTATGCTTGTTCTTCTTCTTCTTGTTCTTCCTCTTCTGTTTCTGCTTTCGCTTATGGTTTTGCTTCAACTTCTTCCTCTATTTCTTTAGAATCAACTCCTTGAAGATTCCTCAAGGAAATAGCAAAGATGATCAGGTCATCCTCTTCTTCTTCTTCATCCATTAGGAGGACAGTCCTCTTCTGCTTCTTCAAAGTTGCTTGGGCAACACTCTTCCCTTTTCTTTTCTTTGCAAAAGTTGATTCTGCCTTGGTTCTGCTTGTTGATTCCTTCTTTAGACGCTCAATCGCCTTGGTTAGATCTTTCATCCTCATCTTCGAGATCATCTTCAGTCCTATCACCATAGGACTAATGGTTCTTGTGCAGAGCAGAGAGGGGAATTGGATCTTGAAGTGGCGAAACAACTTAGTGATCAAAGCCGAGTAAGGCAATTGCCCTTTCTCTTTCAAGATTGTCTTGTACATGTCCAAGAAAATAGTGTGCAGTAGAGAAAAAACAATGCCATTGCAAATGGCCCACGTGATCTTTGCTTCGAATTTGGACACGTCAGTCATGGAGGCTGCCTTGGGTTTGATGCAGGTGATCACAATTTTGTGCAACAGAACACTGGATGCTAGCAGTCGAGAGTAAGTGATACTCCCATTAGGCATCATGTCCTTCACTAAAAAATGAGTTGCTTGACTGGTTGAGATTTGGATTGGTTGGAAGCCACTTCTTTCTACTCCCAAAATGTCGGAGAGGGTGTCAACATCCACAACAAAAGCTTTTTCACAGACAGTGAACTAAATGTGAGTCTAGTCAAGAAAAGAAAAATTGGAGTAAAAGTAAGTAGTTAACTCTAGATAGGCCACATCAGTCTCAGCACAAAACTTTTCAAGTTGAAGAGCAGCCAACTTTGCCCTTAAATCAACCTTGATCGAGTCCAGAAAATCGAAATCGACTGTTCGAGGGTTTATCACCCCTCTATTCAACATCTGGGTATAAACCCTTATGCGCTCCTTAGAACGAAATAATCTTGTTCTCTCTCTAGGAATATTAGCAGCCAAACCCATTATGGGTTGGAAATTCGAATAAATCTGCTCATCATCATCCTTGTTTTTAGGATGCTTAGAACTGAATCTAGGGTTAGAAGGAAAATGCAGAAAAGCTTTTTCTGCCGAACCCTTTGGTGCCACTCCTATCCTTTCCATAGTTCTTAAGAAAATAGTTTCATTCCCATGCGCATGACTCTTTAGAAAATCAGTGATAAAAGACATTTGAGTACCGCCCTATTTCAAATAACCATAATGCTTATAAAGAATTTGAGGTGTCAAAGTTCGGAGAGGAACTGCATCTTGTTCAACTTCCTCTTCCAAAGGTTGGCGCAGAGGATTCTGCGGAAAGTTCTTCGAGGAGTTTTGTGGAGTCTTCTTCAATGAGATCGAATTGCACTAGTCCTTCTGGCATGCTCCTCGGACCTTGACTGGCTATTCGAGAGGACTTTCGCTGGTATGACATGGATGTAGACTTGGAGGATTTCAACGACATTTTCCAGTCAAAGGTTTAAAGCTTACAGAGAAATTTTGAGAGAAAAAGTCAAGGGAGAAGAGAATCGCGATTAGGGTTTTGAGAGGCAATTTTCGAAATGAATCGTTTTGGGAGATAAAAAGCTTTCAAAACCGAGAAGTTGATGTAAGTGCTAGTATGAACACCTAGAGGGGGTGAATAAGTGTGAAGACAATTTTTGCTCAAGGAACAATAAAAAATAATTTCCTTTAAAACAAAGTCTGAAAACACCTAGCTTAGAGCGAGTTTAGACTTCGGCAGTTAAATAGAACTATGAACAAAATAAAGGAGTTCAGGGAAGGGAATAAGAACACATAATTTATAGTGGTTCGGCTTAGATCAAGCCCACGTCCACTCTCCCACACTGACAGCCTCCTGGCTGGATTCCATTAATAATTAAAAAAGATTTTATAGCCTTGTGATCTCAACTTCACAGTAAAGAGTCTCAACTACTCTTTCTCAAAGTCACACTATAAGTTTGTCTCTCTTGAGTACAACTTTGAGCTTAATATATGAAATAACAAGAGAATAGGAAGTCTTAGACTTTGGAATATTTCTTTCACACATTCCCTCGAACAATTGGAGAGTCCACCTTAAATACTCCTTCATGCCTTCTCGACCGTTGGCACTTTCCAAAGGAATTCTTCCAATCTACCCGTTGGACAGAATCAATTAAGGAGATCTCAAGCCGTTTGAAGATTGTGATGAAAGCCCGTCAATCCCATTCACCCATACAATCGGGATCTTGGTTTCCATAAGTAGATACTTTCCAAGTTTACTTGCTTTCCAAAAGATTGGGTGTATCGAAATTGATTTCAATAAAGATAGCCAATCTTGTAGGTGAGATGTCCAACCAAAAAGCCATCCAAAAACCATACGAACTAAACTCCTGAAAGAAATAAACGAAACCTCATATCTAGATAAATCTTCATTTTTTAGTAACGTTTAGTCTGGAATTTGTCAGTGTGGGTAGACTTTGAACCTAAAGTCTGGCGATTTTCAGACTTTGACACTAAAGTCTGGAAGTCTTCAGACTAGACTTTGGATAAGTTTTATCAACTTCAAAATATTAAAGGAGTTTTTTCCAACGATCTCTCCCTTTTTTATGTTGACAAAAATTTCCTGCAGATTTAAGAACTTTTGACCTGCAAAACAACTCTTAAGCAGCATATGATATCCTATAAAACTAAATTGATTAGGATCTGGATAGCATCGATTCTACAACCACATAAAAACATGTTAATCTTGAAAAGATAAGACAAATATCAAGACTTAAACAACTATCCATCCATAATCATTACCACAAAAGTAAGTTGCTTGCAAAGGTCAAACATAATAACATAATAAAAGTTCAACAAGTTCAACAAGAGTTAAAGTCAAACAAGTCAAATCTGCACGTTCTCCCCTTTTTTGTCATCAACAAAAAGTGGAGAAAGTCAAAAATAGATAAAGATAAATGAAATCAGGTTTGTTTGGGAATTCGAACGAGTTGGAAATCTCCCATCGACTTGACTGCCTCCTCCAACTTTCACACTGTCTCCTTCAGCTTCTCAACATCCTCAACCTTGACAGTCTCTTTAACTTGCTCTTGTAAAGCTTTAACTTGAAGGTTAAAAGTCTGTACCTTCTCATGGAGAGAATCTGAAGTAGATTTCAATGCAGATTGGAGATTTTTGATCTCAAACTCTATACCATATTGTTGTGCTTTTAACTCCAGAAGGAGCTCTAATAGCTTTTAAAAGTCTGCAGTAACTTTTGTTTGTGCACCAGCCAAATTAATTCGAGGAGAGTTGAGAGTTGAGGGAACATCAGCACGTTGAACACCATGACTTAGAAAGGATTCCTCAATGTCAGCTTCAGGAAAATGTGAAGCATAGACATCCTCTGGATCGGCAAGCGATCTACTAACATCATCACTTGTAAATAGAGGAGAAGAAGAAGTACCTATTTTCTTACGATCTCCCCTTGTTTTTGTGACTACGAGTGGAGAAATGAATTCTTCTTCTAGTTCCTTCTCAATTTCGGTGCCAGGGTGATGTTCTTTTTTTGTTCGATCTCCTACAGTTCCACTCCTTGTCTTTTCTAAATTTTCAAATAAGGATATTGCAAATGTTGGTTCATGGGAATCATCCTGTCCCTCTTCTTCTTCAGCCTCTCTTTCTGTTTCTCTGGCTTCTTTTCCTGCTTCTTCTCTTTTCTCTATGCCTTTTTCATCTTTTCTTCCGTCTTTTCTTTGCTCTGTTCCTCCTTTTTCTCTTTCTTCTTTATCCTGTTGCTGTTCAAAATTGACAAAACTCCGAAGATTTTTTAAGGCAAAGGCAGAGATAGTAAGATCATCGTCATCCTCTTCATCCTATAGGATAAGAGATCTTCTCTTCTTGGCAGGTTCACGCATAATTTCCTTGCATGTCCTTTTCTTTGCAGCAACGTCTTGTTTAGTTTTGCTGGGGGACTTTTCCTTCAAGCGCTCTATATCCTTGGTCAGTTCTTTAAACCTCATCTTGGACACCATCTTCAATCCTATAACCATAGGAGCAATAGTTTTAGCACACAGAGAGGCTGGAAATGCAATATGAAAATGTCTAAACAGTTGTGTGACCAATGCAGAGTAAGGGAGTTGTCCCTTATCCTTCACAACATTCCTATACATATGCATCATGATTGTATGAGGGAGAGAGAACTTCATTCCATTACTAATGGCAAACATCAGTTTCGCTTTAGATCGAGAAACATCTGTCTTTGAAGTTGACTTTGGTTGAATGTAGTTGATCACGACTTTGTGCAGCAAAATATTTGAGGCAGACAGTCTGGAATAAGTGATGCCTCCATTAAGGAGTCTATCCCTAACAAGAAATCCTGTCGTATGTCCAACCGAGACACTTATTGATTGGAAACCACTCCTTTCTAGTCCAAAAATGTCAGCCAGCATGTCAACATCCACCACATAGCTTTTATAAAGCACAGTGAATTGAAATCTATTCGGGTCAAGAAAAGACAGGTTCGAATAGAATTAGGTAGTCAACTCAGGATATGCGACAGTAGTCTCAGAGCAAAAGTTCTCTAGTTGAAGGAGAGCAAATTTTTCCCTTAGATTCACTTTGATCGAATCTAAAAAGTCAAAATCGACCGATCGAGGGTTTATCACCCCTCTCTTAAGCAATTTGGAGTAAACCTTTCTGTGATATTTAGAACGAAAGAGACTCCTACCATCACTAGGCACTTCAGCAGCAATGCCAATTCTCGGCTGGAAGTTCGAAAACATCATTTCATCATCGTTTTTGCTTTCAGGCTGATTGAAAGAACTAAAACGATGATCAACAGGAAATTTTTGAAAAGCTCTATCTACCGCTCCTTTAGGTGCTATTCCTAATCTTTCCATCGATCGCTAGAACATAGTCTCGTTCTTATAACCTCTTTCTTTTAGAAATTCATCTATTAAAGTCATAGCAGTACCACCCTGCTTCAAATGAGTGTAAAGTTTATAAAGAACCTGGGGTTTCAAGGTTCTGAGAGGTTCTACGTCTTCATCGACTTCCTTTTCCACTGATTGGCGCAAAAGATTCTTTGTAGCACGCTGTGGAGAGTGTTGTGGAGACTCTTCTTCCTCGGTCAGATCAAAATGTGTAGGACCCTTAGGCATATTCCATTGTCCCCTGCTTGAGATCCGAGACGACTTCCTTTGAGAGGACATCTTCGCAGTCTTTGAGAATTGTCGCGACCTACCCTCGGGGGGAGGGAAAAGGTTTAGGGGTATTGCCTAAAGGACGGGCCTATGACCCATGATTAGGCGCGGGCTCTCCCAAGCCCATACCTCGCGTGACATTGGGGTATTTTTAAGAGTTTCGTAAACAAGAGTCGCCACTAGTCTATTGAGGCCGACTAGAAACCAAGTGAGGTACGGGAATATACCTCACTTCCTATGCAACCAGAGAATCTAGGATCGGGGACTTGATTACACTAATTAATCAATTAGTACCCTTTCAGTACCTAATCTTGTTCATTTAAAAAAAATGTTTTTGCCAGGCAACTTGGATTGATTTTAGGCATATCCGCTAACATGTGAGGTAATCATACATGTACACAGTCATTAACATAATAATCGAAGAAAGCATTAAATGCACATCATAGGATAGCAAAAATTTAACATTAAGGAAGAGGTAAATATTAATCTTAACTAGACTAAAGAAAAGCCGAAATCAACACGTCAATATTGTGCATTCAAAGGCGTTTGTCCCTAAGGACAATTAAAACCCTAAGGTAAAGCCCAAAAGGCTTAATGAAACTTAAACATAATTCCAAATTGAAAGGTTTCATATTTTTAGGAGAAAACTACTCCAAAGATTAATTTTAACCTTTTCTAGGAAATTTAATTTAATTTTTTTCTTTTTAGATTTTTTTATTTTTCTATTTTTTAAAAGGGAAGTTTCAATTTTTTTTTCAAAAAAACAGGATTTTTGCAATTTTTTAATTTTCGTTTTTTCTTAAATTTTTTAATAATTTTTTTTTAAAAAGGTCAATTTTTAAAATTTTTTTATGAGTTTTTGAATTTTCAAAAAAATTCGAATTTTTTTATTTTTCCAAATTTTTGAAATTTTTTTTTGAAATTTTTTTATTTTTTTATTTTTAATATATTTTTAATATTTAATATTATAATAATCGGGAAACAGATTCGAACCAGATAAACCCGATCTAATTCCCTGACCCTACCCAAACCCAAATCCGACCCAGTCGAATAAAAAATAAAGAAATTTTTCATTTTTTTAAATTATATTTTTTTCTTTCCTTTTTCTCTTTTTGTCTTTTCCCTATTATGTCCCATTCCCCTGCACTCCTTCTTCTTAATGCCTTCATCAAACGTCTCCATCCACCGTCCTGTCTTTCCTTTTGTCTTTTCCCATTTATTTTCATTACTCCTGTTTTATTTCTTTTTCTTTTTCTTTTCCTTTTATTTTCCTCCCCTTCTTCTCTGGTCTTCTTCCCCACGTACCTTCTACACGCCCGAAGCTCCTTCTTGCCCAAAACATGGCCTCTCCGAAACTGACCCAAACAATGACATGGCCCGGAACGAACAACAACCCTTCCACCACTGAGCCACCGCCGTCCGCCGATCATCCATCCCGACCGACATTGACTGCCGACGGCCACGGACGATGGTGGTCATTAATTCACTTGCTAGAATGAAAAAAAAAAAATACAGCCACTCGACAATACATGATTCTTGGGCGAAAGCCATATAAAAACACCACAAACATGATCAAAACAAACAAAATTCACAAGTAGAGAAGCAAGGATACGTCAATCTCAAGTTTAAGCAAGAATTGACTCTCGGCTTTCTTTGAGGCATTTCGTCAAACACGTGGCATACGTTATTTGAGGAAGAAACAAGAGCATGATGGAATAGCAAGATACGTCATAAATGAGAGTGGAGACTCACACGAAACGGGCATAGTGGTCTAGTTCGACAAACCCGAAACTAGGGGCGGAAATGGGGCATGGTGAGGGCCGTCGGTGGTGTTCCCTATAGGCTCGAGGGCGGTGATGAAGGGAGAGCTTTATAGATCGGACTAGGTCCGGTTGCCTCGTGTTCCTCTGAGTCAGGGTCCTCGAGGACTTGACGTGCCCGAGAGAAGACAAACAAGACTCAAGCTTATAGCTTACCTCGGATGTAGCCCGGGGAAAATAGGGACAGCAGGCTCGAGGGTGCATCCGGGAGCCGTCGAGCGAGCTTCGGGCATGGCCGGATGGCCGGAGGACTTCTTTCTCTCTGGCTCTCCCTCTCTTGGTTCCTTTTCCCCTCCCGGTTCTCTCCCTCTGTCAAACTGGTGCCCCCCCTTTCTTTCTTCTTCTTTTTCCCATTTTTCTTTTGCAGGTCCGGGCGAAGACCTTTGCCGTGCCAGTTGCCGATCGGACTACCCCTGACCCGCATATCATGCTACCCGACTGCCACGTCGATCACCTGCTGCTCCTGCTCTCTATTGCCCTATTCTCTCTCTTTTTGCAAGTTCTGCAGGCTCCGCGTGAAGAGTGAAGGAGGGAGAAGGATGTGGTGCGGGCCAGGCCGACCAGGGAAGGAAGCTGGGCCATGGGGGGGAAAGAAGAGGAAGGGAGCGAGTCAGGCCAAGGCCGGATTCGGCCCGACCCAACCCCTAAGGTTTTTTTTTTTTTTTTTTAAATAATAAATTTTTTAAATCTTTTTAATTATTTAATTATTTTTTTAGTGACAAATTCCTAATTTTTAATGCTTTTTAGTCTTAAGTAAAATGACGAAATTTAGGTATCAACAGCTATCCCTCTTTGAATGACAACTTGAAGAGGTTCTCTTCAAAGACAAGAGACGCCTAAATTTTGCCCCTAGACGATGACAATTGGGGTTACAAATGGGAGAAGGATATGAAGGGATGACCTTACTTTGTAAAAGATGGCCCTCGACTGATATGGGCAATTTTTACTGTATTATAACTACTTTCCGATTGTCAGGGAGGTCTCATCATGTAGGAATGGGTTTCGACTGGAAAAATGGTCTTACCGTGTAAAATTGGGTTCGATGGGATATGATAGCCTCACCGTGTAGAAATGGGTTTCGACTGGATGTGATAATCTTACCATGTAAAAATGGGTTTCAATTGGAAGAAAGGTCTCACCGTGTAAAAATGGGTTTCGATTGGAAGAAAGGTCTCACTGTGTAAAAACGGATTTCGACTGGATGTGATAGTCTCACATTGTAAAAATTGGTTTAGACTGGGTATGATAGTCTCACTGTGTACAAACGGATTTCGACTAGGAGAAAGGTCTCACCGTGTACAAACAGGTTTCGACCGAATGTGATAGTCTCACCGTGTACAAACGGGTTTCGACCGGGTATGATAGTCTCACCGTGTACAAACGGGTTTCGACTGGGAACAAGGTCTCACCGTGTACAAACGGGTTTCGACCGGATGTGATAGTCTCACCATGTAAAAACGGGTTTCGACTATGTAATCGTGTACAAACGGGTTGCGACCGGGTATGATAGTCTCACCATGTACAAACGGATTTCGATTGGGAGAAAGGTCTCACCGTGTATAAACGGGTTTTGATTGGAGGCAATAGTCTCACCATGTACAAACGGGTTTTGATTGAATGTAATAGTCTCACTGTGTACAAACGGGTTTCGACTGGAAGAAAGGTCTCACCATGTACAAACGGGTTTCGACCAGATGATAGTCTCACCGTGTACAAACGGGTTTCGCCGGATGATAGTCTCACCGTGTACAAACGGATTTCGACTAAGAGAAATGTCTCACCATGTACAAACGGGTTTCGACCGGATGTGGACAAGCGTGGTTTATTGTGACACCCCTTGACGGCCCCCGAACCGTTCGGGTCGCCACAGTCCGCTTACCTTTCTTCTTTCCCTAATCACATGTCACTCTGATACCATTTCAATTGCAGCGGGTCCATACAATCTGGGGGTTTACATTTTTTTTTTATCGGTCCCTTGCGCAATTCATATAGCAGAAGCACATCCATTAACTCCCTTCCCTATATACAGAAAACGATGCACACCAACTAAACATTTATAGGTAAAAGCCGAACACTTTTATTTACTTAAACCCGATGGACATCATTCATCGGTACATCAAAATGCCATAGTTTTCTATACTTGGCTATACTTCAAAAGATGACCGACATCTTCTCCAACAATCGTATACTTAAAGTCTATCGATCAGTGTCAGCATCCAAAAGTTCCTTCCTTTGCTATCCTCCTCCTCACGGTCATATCCAACCACTTGATCCATCTACCGGTGGCAGTGGCAGCAGAGGTATCTTATCTAGTCTGAAATGTTGGTCCCCGAAAGGGTGAGTACAGCCATTCAACAGGTAAATGACCCAATAAACCACTCAATGCATCACACAATACAATCATAACAATCATAGCATAACATGTCATTCATGCATCTGTGCATAACTTACCTTGAAGCCATGCATATGTCATCACACCACATGTACATACATCATAATATAACCTTCACCATCATATCATACATTTACCATCATGCCATAGGTGCACATACATCCATGCACTCATCATCATCATGTCACACATGTACCATCATGCCATAGGTGCACATACATCCATGCACTCACCATCATCATGTCACACATGTACCATCATGCCATAGGTACACATACATCCATGCACTCATCATCATGCACTCATGCATACATGTTGCCATACCATGCATAATTCAATTTCAATTTCCCAATTTTATTCTTTCATTTTGGGCCACCACATTTCTCTTTCCCGGGACTAATATTTGCATCCCACATTTATCACTCGCACCCAACCTGGCATCGCGAGGAACCTCCGGCATTCAACCATTTAAGGCCACCGAGCATCCGACACACACCTCCGAGCATCTCGCATCCCAACTAGCATCACGAGGTTTCCTCCTGGCACAAACCTCCAGGGCTTTCGGAATTACGTAACTACATACCACCAGTATTCCCCCCCTCTGGAATTACGTACCGTATACCACCGGGCATCTTGTACCCCAACTGGCATCACGAGGTATCCCCCGGCTCACACCTCTAGGCTTCCGGCTCCCCCACTCTCCGGGCATCTCGAAACTCCCGAGGACCCTCCGGCATTCAGCCATTTTAGGCCACCGGGCATCCGGCACTCCCTAGCCAGGCATCCCGACACTCCCGGGGCATCGTCGGCTCACACCGCCGATGGCCTTCTCATTTATCACAATTCATATTTTTCAATTACAGCTCAATTTCAACATGGCATATGATGTGATGACAAACAAGATCATTTTCATCATTTGATTCTTATATGCATTTCCAATCATGATCATACATGCAGCAAGATACAATCACTTATGACAATACAATTCATGGGGTCCATACAACTTAGAACAATCCATACATCATGACTTTTGAGATTTAGCAAATTCCAGCTTGCACAATTTCGGAAAACATGTAAATTAAATATCCACATGATCTTCAAAAATCATAAAATCAGAACATGTGATAGGCAAGACATAAAGATAGCAATTCCATGAAGAACACATGCCCAAAAGAGCTTCACACAAGAAGATATAGCTCACACAATACTGCATGTAAGATTCGGATAAAATCAGATTGTGCAGTTCTGGAAATATTTCGATTAAAATACACGAATGACCTCAAAAAATTATGAAATTTTACCACGTTATATTCGAGACCCTAAGGTAGATGTTTCATGAAGACATCGAGGCCAGATTCGCCCTAGATAATTTACTATAGAAGGTCGAAGCTCCTGTTCCTAGTACCGAACAGTCCAGTTTAGCTGTCTCCGAAAAATTTGAGGTTTCGCCTACTTATCTTCCTTCATTTCCTCTAAATTTTTTTATATGTTTTGCCTTAAGAGGTGCAATAAAACTTTCATTAAGGGATCTAGGTGAGATTCTCAAAGCATAGTCACCATTTAGTCCACAAAGTCTCCGAAGTCCAGTACCATACTTCCAGATCTGCCGTCTTCAAAAGAAAATCGTTTCACTAGGCTACACTTGTTATTTTTACCTCAAATTTGAGTATATTAATAATAATGATGTTCTATACAACTTTAGTGAAGAAGTCGAAGTGAAATTATTAGTAAAAAGTTATATACAACACACAAAACCACCAAGAGGTCGACGAAACAGTTTCAGATCTAGCCTTTTCGTAGAGGGAGGGTTTCACCCCTAAAAACTCAGAAATTTTGTCCCAAATTTTAGTATGTTATAATTTGAGATGTTTTATACAACTTTCATGAAGAAGTCAAAGCCAAAATCTGACTTGAAACCCACATGCAAGCCTCTACAACATTCTGGGTCAGGCGGTATAGACGAGAACAGAATACATTTTCAAGAACAACACACTCAAGCTTCGGTTTCTCACACCCTAAACGTCCGAGATTCATCACCATTTCAAACACACATGCAAGACACGCATGCAAGAGCAGAATATGGATCCCAACTTGCTTTTATACTGAGCTGCAGCAAGCATGACGGACGATGGACGCACGACGACAGGCGACGGACAAGCGGACGGACGGACTTCCTCCTTCTTCTTCACACGGTCTCCCTCTTCCTCTCTCGGTTTCCCTCTCTCACACTCTCGACAGCTCTCTCTCTCAGCCCCCTCAAAACTGGTCACTTCCCTTCTCTTTCTTTCTTTTTGGTTGTTTATATACTTGCATGCATCCTTATTTTGCATGGGGGACACTTGTCCCCAGGAAGGAGACAAGTGTCTCCCTTGTTGAAGACACTTGGGAGAGGCCATGCGGCTCCTCCTCCCCCCTCCATGTGCTGACAGCCCAATGGGCTTCATGGGCCAGCCTTTTGGCCCACTTTAGGCTCAACATTCTTGGGCCTAAAGTCCAAACTTGAGTGGCCCAAAATTTTCTTAAATAAGTCCATTTTTTTTTACTTTTAATAATTTACCTTAAATCCCCACTTATATAAATACTAAATTACAAATTTAAATGGCCATAATACTTTGTAACATAGTTTAATAAAATCCAACTTATAAAATTCATGGCCAAAAACATAATTTCCTCATCAAATAAAATCCTTGGTCTCACATGGACATAGGATGCGTTTCCAACAAAAATAATTTTCCATTTATATAAATACCAGATCATTCTTATTCACTTGGCCATAAATCTTGAAATCATAAATAAATAGACTCCTACTTATAAAATGCATGGCCATGAGTTATTTTTGGGATGCCACAATTGTCCCCTCCTTAGAGAATTTCGTCCTCGAAATTAGACATCACTTATGTCTCTTCAAACAAGTGAGGGTACCTTTCCCTCATTTCATTTTCACTCTCCCATGTGGCTTCCGTCACATCATGATATCGCCATAATATCTTAACCAATGGAATTCTCTTGGTCCTGAGAATTTGTTCCTTTCGATCCAGTACTTGCACAGGCTCCTCAATGTACCTCACTTCCTCATCCTCTTTGATAGCTTCATGATTGAGTATGTGACCAGGGTCTGGCTGATACTTCCTCAACCATGCCTATACTTTTCTGAAAGCTATTGTTATAAGCAAACTCCACCAAATGCAATCTTTCATCCCAATTTCCTTTAAAGTCAAGGATGCAAGCACTTAACATGTCCTCTATTGTTTGGATCACTCTTTTCGTTTGTCCGTCCATTTGTGGATGAAAAGCGGTACTAAATTAGAGCTTTAGTCCCTAAGGCGGTTTGAAGACTTTGCTAAAGGTTTTGAAGTAAATCATGAATCTCGATTCGACGTGATAGTTACAGGAATACCATGTAAGCGTACCACTTGGCTTACACATAAATCAGCAAATTTATCCATCGGATAATCTACGCGAATTGCTAGGAAATGGGTAGACTTAGTCAAGCGATCTACTATCGCCTAGATAGAGTCGTGACCACTTAATGTCCTTGGTAATCCTCACACTAAATCCATCATCACATGATCCCATTTCCATTTTTAGTATATCTAATGGTTTCAATCTAACACACCATTTAGCCAAATTATTCCTATACCTTTGTCACCATCAATTCAAGCCTAGAACCATCAAAATTGACACCATTAACAACTCATTTGGTTCGGTCCAACAAAGACATTCACTACGCTTTCACTGCAACATAGATTCAAGCCTAAAATATAGCATCATTCCTTCGATTCAAATATCGATAGTCCACCAAGACTTATTCAATTCAAATATCGACAATCCACCAAAATAAAACTCGTCTAGTTTCCATCGAGTATATCTCATGTCTCACCCTAAAAGATCATCACTTGGACTAATCACTCATCAAATCCACAGCTTGAATTTTCACCTTTTCACCTTAGAAAGACTATAACCACAATTGGTCATATCCACTAATTCCACCAAACCTTTTCAAACTGAGATCATCACCTAAAATTAAAATTTGACCACCATCGATTAAACCTATTATTCCGACATATAAACCACAAATAATTTCATGTCTCATATGACCACTCAAACTCATGACTTCCAAGATCAATCTATACATACTAAATGCCTCATTGTAATGCATCAAGACTTCCAATGAGATCCTCTAATAGGAAGTCACTACTTAGCTCAAATGATCATAAGTTAATCCTCAAATTCATAACTCACCCTCCATAATTCACTTCTTAAGCCTTGTTTGCAGCACTACGCTTAGATGCTACACATGTTCTTCAGGTCCTTTAGAATATATCGGATATCATCAAATGAAGACAATCACAATTTAATCCAAATAAGGCTCAAATATCCTATTCATTAAATCCATGAATGCAGCTAAGACATTCGTCAATCCAAATAGCATAACTAGGAACTCATAGTGTCCATAGTGAGTCCTAAATGCGGTCTTAGGAATGTCTTCTTTCTTAATCCTTAACTGATGGTATCCTGACCTTAAGTCAATTTTAGAATAGACTGAACTTCCTGCAGTTGGTCAAATAGTTCATCAATTCTAGGAAATGAGTACTTACTCTTAACAATTACATGATACAATTGCCTATTATCAATGCACAAACGCATCGACATGTCCTTCTTTTTCACAAACAAGAGTTCTACAAGCTTAACCATGCTTCCGCCGCGCCACTCTGATAAAATTATCCCAAAAAACACTACATTGCCAGTTCAGTTCATAGTTCGGTTCATTCCTGCCCCCTTTTGCCATCCTAGAAGCCTGCCAGGAGCCGCTCCTTGTTCAGGTCCTCTGACCTCGACGTCCACTCCCCGCCCTCATTAGACCGGGTTGTTACAGGTACACCAGCTTTCGTCTGGTTCGAACCCAAACTACATATCCATTGGAGGGTCTCGTTTCGAGAGGGGGGAACTTACAGAGATATTATCCACTTTGGTCTATCCCATTCTTAGCCTCACGGTTTTATCCTTAGCGCACGGGTAAGCATTATCTTAGGAGATCATTCATCCTAGTCCATTATTACGGAGCCAGTCCATTCCTATGATGATGTCAAAGTTATACATAACTATCACTATCAAGTCCATTTCCAGATCTCATTCCCTTAGGGTTATCTCACTCCTCTCACAAGCTAACGTAGATAACAGCATGTCTTTTAGTGATGTAGAAATACGAAGAGGCATATCTAAAGATTTGGTTCCTATTTCTCACAATCATCTATATTCTTCGGACCAAATGAATGCGTGCCACTCATATCAAATAACGCATATACCTTCTTATCCCTCTATCGAAATTGTACCTGAGATAACACTTTTGGAAGCTTTGCTTCCTCTTGAGTGACCGCATACACCCTTCCTTGTGCTGGTGGCCTCTGTGGATTCCTTGGCAGGTTTGGTCCACCAGTACTTTGTTGTACTTGTCGCACCGAGCTAACATTCGGCTGCGACCCATTGCGTGGAAAATTTCTCTTAAAGTGTCCTATTTGCCCACATCCATTACATCTCAGTTGGCTATTACAAGGTCTTGGCCCATGTTGTCTACCACATCTTTGGCAAAAATTACCCTGGTAGGGTATTCTCCCAAAAGTCGAGCCATTCCAAGCTCTTCCAAAATTTCCAAAGTTATTCTTTTTCTTAAGTTCCCAAGGCTGACCTTGATCGGGATAAGGTCTCTTACCCCTTGAACATCATTAAGGGTCATCTGCCTCTTAGATTCTGATTGCTCTCTCACTAACTCTTGCTCAACCAACTGTGCCCTCTCATAAATCTCATTATAATCTTTTATATTCAGAGGCACTAGTTGTTTTCTAATATCAGTCCTTAATCCTTTTAGGAATCTCTTAGCCTTTTCCTCTCAATCCTCAACCAACCTAGGAGCATACCTAGACAGTTCAGAAAATTTTGCCTCATACTGATCCACTGTCAGCTCCCTTTGTTCCAACTGAACAAATTCAGTGATCTTCCTATCCTTGGCATTATCAGAGAAATGCTTCCTATTAAAAACTCTAACAAACTCATCCCAGTTTATCTCATTACCTGGTGGAAAGATCGTATCCTTTGAAGCTCTCCACCAAAACTTTGCATTTCCCTCTAGTTGGTACTCTGCCAGGGTTATCTTTTTAGCATCATTGCAGTCCAACAACCGGAAAATCCGTTCCATTCCATCAATCCATTGTTCCGCCTCCTTAGGACTTCTTGTTCCACTAAACTTAAGTGGTTTCAACTTCAGAAATTGTTCCACTAGTCCTTGAGGGCGACGTTCCACTCCAGGTGCACTTGCCTTTCCATCAAATTTCCAATATTAGCCAATGCCTGCAGGATATCTTCCATTCGGGGTTCAGCCTCTGCAGCAGAGGCTTCAGCCCTCGATGGATGAGCACTTCCAGCTCGTACCATGATTTTCCTACAGTTTTCTAAGCAGTTGCCTCAAGAATAATTTGCAACTCCATGTCACTAGTCAGATCATTAATTAAGGTTATTACTAAAGTCACATAAGTAACATAGAATGTTACTCACACACAAAAGCAACATCGCACTAGTTACCAGGGATTTACTAGTGAATATCCATCACTCGTTGTTCAAAGTTAGTCAACTACCCTTGGTTAGTACCTTATGGTGTGCATCATTCTATCCTCATTCCCCTCTGAGGCACCTTATCACTCCAAATAGACCATAGCTGTGATACCAAAACAAGTGATGTGACACCCCTCGACGGCCCCTGAACCGTTCGAGTCGCCACAGTCCGCTTACCTTTCTTCTTTCCCTAATCACATGTTACTCTGATACCATTTCAATTGCAGCGGGTCCATACAATCTAGGGGTTTAAATTTTGTTTTTTTGATCGGTCCCTTGCGCAATTCATATAGCAGAAGCACATCTATTAACTCCCTTCCCTATATATAGAAAACGATGCACACCAACTAAACATTTATAGGTAAAAGCCGAACAAATTTTTTTTACTTAAACCCGATGGACATCATTCATCGGTACATCAAAATGCCATAGTTTTCTATACTTGGCTTTACGTCAAAAGATGACCGACATCTTCTCCAACAGTCGTATACTTAAAGTCTATCAATAGTGTTAGCGTCCAAAAGTTCCTTCCTTTACTATCCTCCTCCTCACGGTCATATCTAACCACTTGATCCATCCACCGGTGGCAATGGCAGTAGAGGTAATCTTATCTAGTCTGAAATGTTGGTCTCCGAAGGGGTGAGTACAGCCACTTAGCAGGTAAAGGACCCAATAAACCACTCAACGCATCACATAATACAATCATAACAATCATAGAATAACACATGTCATTCATGCATCCGTGCATAACTTACCTTGAAGCCATGCATATGTCATCACACCACATGTACATACATCCTAATATAACCTTCACCATCATGTCATACATTTACCATTATGCCATAGGTGCACATACATCCATGCACTCATCATCATCATGTCACACATGTACCATCATGCCATAGGTGCACATACATCTATGCACTCACCATCATCATGTCACACATGTACCATCATGCCATAGGTGCACATACATCCATGCACTCATCATCATCATGTCACACATGTACCATCATGCCATAGGTGCACATACATCCATAAACTCACCATCATCATGTCACACATGTACCATCATGCCATAGGTGCACATACATCCATGCACTCATCATCATCATGTCACACATGTACCATCATGCCATAGGTGCACATACATCCATGCACTCACCATCATCATGTCACACATGTACCATCATGCCATAGTTGCACATACACCCATGCACTCATCATCATGCACTCATGCATATATGTTGCCATACCATGCATAATTCAATTTCAATTTCCCAATTTTATTCTTTCATTTTGGGCCACCACATTTCTCTTTCCCGGGACCAATATTTGCATCCCACATTTATCGCTCGCACCCAACCTGGCATCGTGAGGAACCTCCGGCATTCAGCCATTTAAGGCCATCGGGCATCCGGCACATACCGTCGGGCATCTCGCATCCCAACTAGCATCACGAGGCATCCCCCTGGCACAAACCTCCAGGGCTTCCGAAATTACGTACCGACATACCACCAGGCTTCCCCCCCTCTAGAATTACGTACCGTATACCACCGGGCATCTCGTACCCCAACTGGCATCACGAGGTATCCCCCGGCTCACACCTCCGGGCTTCCGGCTCCCCCACTCTCCAGGCATCTCGAAACTCCCGAGGACCCTCCGGCATTTAGCCATTTAAGGCCACCAGGCATCCGGCACTCCCTAGCCAGGCATCCCGACACTCCCGGGGCATCGTCGACTCATACTTCCAACGGCCTTCTCATTTATCATAGTTCATATTTTTCAATTACAGCTCAATTTCAACATGGCATATGATGTGATGACAAACAAGATCATTTTCATCATTTGATTCTTATATGCATTTCCAATCATGATCATACATGCAGCAAGATACAATCACTTATGACAATACAATTCATGAGGTCCATACAACTTAGAACAATCCATACATCATGACTTTTGAGATTTAGCAAATTCCAGCTTCACAATTTCGGAAAACATGTAAATTAAATATCCATATGATCTTCAAAAATCATAAAATCAGAAAATGTGATAGGCAAGACATAAAGGTAGCAATTCCATGAAGAACACATGCCCAAAAGAGCTTCACACAAGAAGATATAGCTCACACAATACAGCATGCAAAATTCGGATAAAATCAGATTGCGCAGTTCTTGAAATATTTCGATTAAAATACCTGAATGACCTCCAAAAATTATGAAATTTTACCCGGTTATATTCAAGACCCTAGGGTAGATTTTTTATGAAGACATCAAGGCCATATTCGTCCTAGATAATTTACTATAGAAGGTCGAAGCTCCTGTTCCTAGTACCGAACAGTCCAGTTTAGCTGTCTCCAAAAAATCGAGGTTTCGCCTACTTATCTTCCTTCATTTCCTCTAAATTTTTGATATGTTTTGCCTCAATAGGTCTAATACAACTTTCATTAAGGAATTTAGGTGATATTCTCAAAGGATAGTCACCATTTAGTCCACAAAGTCTCGGAAGTCCAGTAGCCTTTTTCAGATCTGCCGTCTTCAAAAGAAAATAGTTTCACTAGGCTAAACTTGTTATTTTTACCTAAAATTTGAGTATGTTAATAAAAATGATGTTCCCTACAACTTTTGTGAAGAAGTCGAAGTGAAATTATTAGTAAAAAGTGATATACAACACACAAAACCACCAAGAGATCGACGAAACAGTTTCAGATCTAGCCTTTTCGTAGAGGGAGGGTTTCACCCCTCAAAACTCAGCCATTTTGTCCCAAATTTTAGTATATTATACTTTGGGATGTTTTCTACAACTTTCATACAGAAGTCGAAGCCAAAATATGACTTGAAACCCACATGCAAGCCTCTACAACATTCCGGGTCAGGCGGTATAGACGAGAACAGAATACATTTTCAAGAACAACACACTCAAGCTTCGGTTTCTCACATCCTAAACGTCCGAGATTCATCACCATTTCAAACACACATGCAAGACACGCATGCAAGAGCAGAATATGGATCCCAACTTGCCTTTGTACCGAGCTACAGCAAGCACGACAGACAACGGACGCACGACGACGGACGAGCGGACAGACGGACTTCCTCCTTCTTCTTCGCACGGCCTCCCTCTTCCTCTCTCGGTTTCCCTCTCTCACTCTCTCGACAGCTCTCTCTCTCTCACCCCCCTCAAAACCGGTCACTTCCCTTCTCTTTCTTTCTTTTTGGTTGTTTATATACTTGCATGCATCCTTATTTTGCATGGGGCACTTGTCCCCAAGAAGGAGACAAGTGTCTCCCTTGTTGAAGACACTTGGGGGAGGCCATGCGGCTCCTCCTCCCCCCTCCATGCGCCGACAGCCCAATGGGCTTCATGGGCCAGCCTTTTGGCCCACTTTAGGCTCAACATTCTTGGGCCTAAAGTCCAAACTTAAGTGGCCCAAAATTTTCTTAAATAAGTCCATTTTTTTTTTACTTTTAATAATTTACCTTAAATCCCCACTTATATAAATAATAAATTACAAATTTAAATGGCCATAATACTTTGTAACATAGTTTAATAAAATCCAACTTATAAAATTCATGGCCAAAAACATAATTTCCTCATCAAATAAAATCCTTGGTCTCACATTGACATAGGGCGCGTTTCCAACAAAAATAATTTTCCATTTATATAAATACCAGATCATTATTATTCACTTGGCCATAAATCTTGAAATCATAAATTATTAGACTCCTACTTATAAAACACATGGCCATGAGTTATTTTTGGGATGCCACATTTATGGATGAACCCACAAGCCGTGTGGTTTAGGAAAATCCACCAACCTTGTGGTTTAAGGATAAACCCAACAACCTTGTGGTTTAAGGATGACCCACTAATGGTGTGGTTTAGGAAAAGCCACTAACCTTGTGGTTTAAGGATAAACCCACCAACCGTGTGGTTTAAGGATAGACCCACGAATCATGTGGTTTAAGGATAGACCCACGAACCGTGTGGTTTAAGAAAAGCCACCAACACCGTGGTTTAGGGATAAACCCACCAATCTTGTGGTTTAAGGATGACCCACGAACAATGTGGTTTA
Source organism: Eucalyptus grandis (assembly GCF_016545825.1). NCBI lineage: Eukaryota > Viridiplantae > Streptophyta > Magnoliopsida > Myrtales > Myrtaceae > Eucalyptus > Eucalyptus grandis. The sequence continues at coordinate 24,909,133 of NC_052614.1, read as the reverse complement.
AGAAAAGCCACTAATCCCATGGTTTGAGGATAAACCCACCAACCTTGGAAATGACATGGTTTAAGGCTGACCATGAACCTTTGGAAATGTCATGGTTTAAGGCTAGCCATGAACCTTTAGAAATGGCATGGTTTAAGGTTAGCCATGAACCTTTGGAGATGACATGGTTTAAGACTGACCATGAACCTTTTGAGATGGCATGGTTTAAGGCTGACCATGAACCTTTGGAGATGGCATGGTTTAAGGTTGACGATGAACCTTTGGTTTTTAAGGAAGCACCCACTAACCCCTTCAAAATTGCATGGCTTCACTGAGGAATCCCATCAAACTCAAGTTGAGCGAATGTCATTAGAGATGTCATCAAGAGATGTATTGGCAATATTGCAACACTAATTGAATAAGCTAATCAAGCTAAGTCCGACTACTTTAGAAGAACATTCGATGTCAATCAGCATCATGTGGCACAAAACTGTCATCTTGCTCAGGGATATATCGTTAATCATCAAATTCTCCGGGAGTCAAGTTCTGATTAGAACGGCTATGACTCGTGAAAAAGGCTCATTAAGCATGCCAAACTAGAGCTTAGTTAGAAAGGGTTTCTCACACACTCTTGATAAAATGGCTGCTTGATCCCATCTATTCACATGGGGAGTAACTGATTGCTAAGGGTATCTCACATAACCCATATCAAAGGCTTACAGAAACATTCACAATGAGCGCAATCTAATCGATCAAAAAAGTCTTTTGAAGGGACTGCAATATAGGCTCGGTTAGAGCTTACACAGATGAATTATTGCTTTGAGGCTAATAAAGGAACATTTGTCGCTATCTTC